>NW_027210983.1:0-60000 GCF_029030835.1 Brachyistius frenatus | reverse complement strand
CATATTGATCTGTATTATTATCATAATGTATTTTATTTCATTTAAATCTGTTGCTTAAATACATTTTCTGAGTGTAACTTAGAAAATCTCCGTTTCCATGTTCTGGAGTTCAAGATTTTATTCTAGTATATGCAGATGTATTTTATATCATTTCTATTGCCACTGTTCAATGATTTTACATTTCACTAAATAATGTTCAATACAAAAACATCCAAATGAAGTTTGTCTTGATTTCCTGTTTTTAATGTATCAGACAGTTTGTTGTATTCAATGAATGAACCACCTTTTGTTTAGAGAGTCTTCATTGTCAGAAAGCATCATAAATAAGTCCAAATATGACTTCAAACATCTCCTACGTCTGTTTCACCTGGAAGAATCTTCACTTCTTTTCACATCCAGAGTTCATAACGTGGTTCTTATCAAACATTTTACAACATGATAAAACAGACTCCCTGAAGTCTGAGCTGAAAGTCCACATTCTGTTATTGGAGGACTGACGGTGTCACAAACTTAGTAGTTGAGACGACTCGCTGATATCTGCAGCAGGTATGTGTGCTTTTATAAATGCTTTGTGTATTTCATGTGGTAACATGTGACAAATCTTTTCAGTAAAACTTAAATCGTATTGATCTTATTGAAACTAGGACAGAGAGAGAGTTCTTCAAATTGTCCCTCTACTTCCTGAACATGAACACAATGTCAACATGTTGTTTACACGAGCGGAAAGAGACTGAAAATGATTCAATTCATTGATGTACAAGTTTGACTCTTGGTCAGATTTGAATCTCAACATAGTTGGATTCACGAGACACCAAACACACGGTCGACATTCGAGTCCCACAATGTAGGTCGGCATGAAGGTGGAAATGTTGGTGACCAGCAGAATGACTGTTTCTGATGAAAAGATTTGAATCGAATTTCAGATCATTTGCTTGGAAATCACGGAGGACTCTGAAGGACCTTTATATTTCTTTTGTTATTTGGGAATAACTTTGGATTTTATCATATATTATGAGGAGCAATCTAAAACTTTATTGACTCCTCCTGTTCCATCCAATCGGAGTGCAGCTCAGTGATGAACACGGAGCAGCAGGAAGTAACGACCTTCATCAGGAAGTGAAGAGACGACACTCTGAGTACTTCTTCATGGAGGTCGTTGCTTCATGCTGCTGCATGTGCATCACCGTGCTGCGTTCAGGAACACTCTGAACTTATTGATCTACTTTTGTAAATGAACATGTGACAAATGATTTCTTTGCAGTTTCAGAACTTGAAAATGTTCCATCTGAAAGACAGACGATGGTTTCCGTCTCCGCTGGGTTTCTGCAGTGATTTGGTTTTCTATCTCACTCTTGGCCTGCTGCTGCTGACACACTGCTCTGAAGGTAACGTTCACAGACACATCAACAAGAAGATCATGTGTTACTGAGGTTACAAACAGAGAAACTTCTGAAAGATTTCGTGGAAGAACTGAGACTGATTAAATCTTTGTAGATTTCGAGCAGAAGCTTCAACAGAACTTCACCAATAATAATGTTGTTGAACGATGTTAAACGTGATGCGTGACAACATCCTCTGGAGCTTTAACCTGGGATGTGGATTTCAGTGACTCTTCTTACCGTCACCACCAGGCGCTGCCTCCTCACCCTTCATTGTGAATGTTGACAGAACCTCCAGAGGAGTGATGTTGGACTGTAAGTCTGCAGGCTGGTCTCCAGAACCTGAGGTGTTGTGGCTGGACGCTGAGGGAAACCTCCTCTCTGCTGGACCTACAGAGAGCGTCAGAGGTCCTGATGACCTCTATACTGTCAGCAGCAGAGTGACTGTGGAGAAGAGACACAGCAACAGCTTCACCTGTAGAGTCCAACAGAACAACATCAACCAGACCAGAGAGGTTCACATATCTATTGCAGGTAGGAATAAATTCTGGAAAGAGAAGTTTCAGGTTTTAACAGTTGAAGTTTTCCGTTACGTGAATGCAGTGTGTTTTCTTTGTTTTATTGTTTGTACAGATGATTTCTTCGTGGCTCCGTCTAACTGTGCAGCTTCTATCACCTTCAGCGTGGTTTTCTGCTTCATCTTAATTCTCTCAGTTTCCTTTTTTATCTGGAAACGGAGACCAAACAAAAGTGAGTCAAACATATTTGATTTATTTAAAAATGCATTTGAAATGAATGCTAATATGAAGAAATCCTAATGCAGCAATGAAAGTCAACCTTATGTTCACAGATCACAATGAAATTCATGACGGCATCACATGATTGTTTCAAATGTTGAAGTGCAGAGGTCGTAGTCCAAGTAGAAAGTTGATAGAAAGGAGCTTCTTGTTCCAAACGCATGATGAAATGTATTCTACAGTGTTGTTGGCTTATTGTGTCTCTTTGATTTTAGTACTGCATAAATGAAACATTCAACATTTTTAACGGTTCATTCATTTGTTTCCACAGAGATGAAGAAGAATTCTAACAGTGAGAATGAAGATCAATCACAGCTCATGAAAGAAATCAAAAAGACCGAAGACTTGAACGAGAAAAAGACAAAACTTGAAGAGGAGCTGAAAAAGAGTGAAGAAGAACAGACGAGTACGAAACAGATGATTGATGCACTGATGGAAATGAAGGAGGAGCTGGAGGAGCAGAACAAACAACTCTTCTCCCAAATGAAGGAGTTGGAGAAAGAAGTGGAGGAGAGTGAAGAGAAGATGAAGTTAGTGGATAAAGATGTAACAGAAAAGAAGGGAGATCAGACCGTTAAAGTTCAGGGATTCTTCAAACTAGAAAAAATCCTGGAAGGAGTCATCAAGAAACTGAAGGACAAAAAGAACGAGATTCAACAACTCCAACTGAACACAGAGAAACTAATGATGAAGATAAGTGACGAGGTTACCATGACGACTGAAAGGAAAACCAGGATAGAGACTCGCATGGAGAAAATGAAAGAACGAATCGAGGAGATCGAGAGACAGAAAAATGAGATTAAACTTCAGCAAGAGAAGAAATAAGACGATGAAACGTTTTAATTGAAGAACATTTCAGTCAAAGCAGTCAGTGATTGTTCAAGACTTCTTTTTTAAACACAACATTTACAAAGTGATACGATATCAAACATAGAAATGTAACTTTTAGAAAATATCTCTGGTTTCACACTTTGATTTTTTTTTTTTTAACAATCCTATAAAACAATCCAAAAAGTTCCAGATGTTTTCTGCTGCTGATGAATTACAGACAAAAATCAAAAGTTGTTTATATCATATAGATTTAAATTAATTTGATGAAGATTACCTTTCTGAATATGGAGTTTTTTATATAACCTTATGCTGTGGTTGGTAGATTTGATCTTTTCTTATCTGATTATGATTTTATGTACTTAAACTTACTTTAAACTTAGTTGTTTTTTTTGTATCCGAAGCTTTCTTTCTGACTGATTTATTAAGTTATGAAATCTTGTTGTTATATTATGTTACTATACATAAACTGTCATACTTTTTTTTTTTTAAATGGCAAAATCATGAGAAACAATAAGGAAATGCATCTATATCATTTTGGTATCTGTATACTTTATTAATTTACTGTTATTAAACTGGTTGGACCCGCTGGATTCATTTCCTTCTGTTCCCAAAAGATTAGACACAAAATGTGATCTGTGCTCTTTGCTCACATTTCAGGTCTTTTGGGGAAATCGCAAATAAACATTGTCATAAAAACACGTGTAACTCACTTGATGATTTCGATCAAATGATGTAACTTGGAAAATGTACTCACAAAAGTTAGAGCTTTACAACAACGGGAATTTTATTGCTGTTACAAGAAAAATTCATTTAAATTTACATTTATAGTTTTATAATCAAAAGTTAAAGTGTAAAAAAAAAAAAAAAAGGATTCAATCCAGGAAAATGTAAAGTAGTTCTGGTTTGCTCTTTCTTCTTTTGTGCATATTAGTGCAACACAACATGAATCTCTTCACGGTCCTCCATCAGGGCTTCCTGGTCTTCGTGGCCTGAAAGATAAAACATTTCAAGGAACATCTCCATGATTAAATATTCAAAAGTCAAGTTTTCAATTAGCTTTTCCCAGAGCTTTAACCATAACTGATGTTTTAACCATAACTGATGTTTTAACCATAACTGAAGTTTTAACCACAGCTGATGTTTTAACCATAACTGATGCTTTAACCATAACTGATGTTTTAACCGTAACTGATGTTTTAACCATAACTGATGCTTTAACCATAACTAATGTTTTAACAATAACTGATGTTTTAACCATAACTGATGCTTTAACCATAACTGATGTTTTAACCATAACTGATGCTTTAACCATAACTGATGCTTTAACCATAACTAATGTTTTAACCATAACTGATGCTTTAACCATAACTGATGTTTTAACCATAACTGATGTTTTAACCATAACTGATGCTTTAACCATAACTGATGCTTTTGCCATAACTAATGTTTTAACCATAACTGATGCTTTAACCATAACTGATGCTTTAACAATAACTAATGTTTTAACCATAACTGATGTGTTAACCATAACTAATGTTTTAACCATAACTGATGCTTTAACCATAACTGATGTTTTAACCACAACTAATGTTTTAACCATAACTGATGTTTTAACCATAACTAATGTTTTAACCATAACTGATGTTTTAACCATAACTAATGTTTTAACCATAACTGATGCTTTAACCATAACTGATGTTTTAACCACAACTAATGTTTTAACCATAACTGATGTTTTAACCATAACTGATGCTTTAACCATAACTGATGTTTTAACCATAACTGATGTTTTAACCATAACTAATGTTTTAACCATAACTGATGTTTTAACTTTAACTGATGTTTTAACAACCATAACTAATGTTTTAACCATAACTGATGTTTTAACCATAACTAATGTTTTAACCATAACTGATGCTTTAACCATAACTGATGTTTTAACCACAACTAATGTTTTAACCATAACTGATGTTTTAACCATAACTGATGCTTTAACCATAACTGATGTTTTAACCATAACTGATGCTTAACCATAACTGATGCTTTTGCCATAACTGATGTTTTAACCATAACTAATGTTTTAACCATAACTGATGCTTTAACCATAACTGATGTTTTAACCACAACTAATGTTTTAACCATAACTGATGCTTTAACCATAACTGATGCTTTAACCATAACTGATGTTTTAACCATAACTAATGTTTTAACCATAACTGATGCTTTAACAATAACTAATGTTTTAACCATAACTGATGTTTTAACCATAACTAATGTTTTAACCATAACTGATGCTTTAACCATAACTGATGCTTTAACCATAACTGATGTTTTAACCATAACTAATGTTTTAACCATAACTGATGCTTTAACCATAACTGATGTTTTAACCATAACTGATGCTTAACCATAACTGATGCTTTTGCCATAACTGATGTTTTAACCATAACTGATGCTTTAACCATAACTGATGTTTTAACCATAACTAATGTTTTAACCATAACTGATGCTTTAACCATAACTGATGTTTTAACCACAACTAATGTTTTAACCATAACTGATGTTTTAACCATAACTGATGCTTTAACCATAACTGATGCTTTTGCCATAACTGATGTTTTAACCATAACTAAAGTTTTAACCATAACTGATGCTTTAACCGTAACTAATATTTTAACCATAACTAAAGTTTTAACCATAACTGATGCTTCCTCCAGATCATGGACCTTCAGATGTCACTGAGTTCAGGTAAATCAGTCAAAATCAGAGTTTCAATAAGAAGTGATTCACATTTGCAGACATGTTCACAGCCACAATATTGACTTGTAGTCAATTACAAAAAAACAAAACCAATATTAAAATATTTTGATAATCTATTTTTCAAGCAAAAATGCCAACATGCGTCACAACATAAAGCCCAATAACAGGAATGTTTTAACATGGCTTTTACCACTAATATATGTTGAACTTCTAAGATATTTTAAAACGAGTCAATTTGTGAAATCAAGCAGAATTGGCTGTTGGACGTCATAATATCATCGTTCTCACCGTCTGGACAGAAGAGTAGATAACTTCCTGTTTTGTTAACTTTGATTCTTTGGCAGCTTCGGGATTCTGAGTCAGCGGTCCTGATCCTGCTTCGGAAACGAGAGAACCAAAGAAATGATCGGATCTGAAAGAGCGATCTCCAGGTGAATCCTCTGTGATTGTTCCTGACCTCCCTTGTAGACAACAAGTAGAACAATCTACAGTCAAACTCAATCTTGTTTCATTTAACTTTCTTAGGATGATGAACTGATAAATATCATGTTAGCATCTCTTTCATTGGACCAATAAAACCATCAATTTGATTGCCGTCAGGTTATTGGGTGGATAACATTCAGGATCTGAACAGCATCTTTTCACTTGTTCAGAGGATGCAAATTTCAGGGGGAAAAAAACACATTTACATATTTGAAATGTAATAAACTGTCCAAATAGATTTGATCAGCATATGAACCATGATGATGAGCTTGTGGCATTTCGGTTGTGGTCAGAGTGAAGAGGTTGACGTGAGGACTCGTCTGAAGGGGAGAAACTAACAGTTAGAGGAGAGCTAACTTTAAACATTGATATTGATAGACTGAATGTGTGAACAGCCTCCTCCACTCTTCTGTCTGTGGTTTTCTGCTGTGGTTTGACTGCAACGCTCAGCAGCGTCTCAAACAAAACCTCACACATGAGAATTACAGGATGTAAAAAGAAGCACCACGTCCGCCTCACGGTGCAACGCGTCACTTCAACTGACACTTTCACCTTCGGGTGGCCCTCGAGGTCAGCCTCATCAAACAGCTTCAATGCACCGTGGCGTCTCTTAAAGTAAAGAGCATGTTACAATCTGACAAGAATTAAAACAAGTTCCTCCCACCGTGTGAAGAAAAGCAAAATGGAAATAAAAAAAGAAAGTAAACCTTGGTCTTTTCTCCGTTTTGTGAAAACGACTGCGTACGTCACGCTGTTCGGATCATCTGAGGCGTCGTCTCCACAGACTGAAACACAAAACACAACGTCAGTGAAAAACTCCATTTCAACTATTAAAATATTTGTACAAAGTTACACAAAAATATAAAACCATAATACTCTTGAAATCTAAGATAACATTTCTTTTGTCTTCAAATTAAAATTGCTAGATTAAAAAATCTCATTGGTGCCAGTTCAGTTCAAAACTCTTCATCCATCTCCATGACGTCGCCTGAATTGCAGTCACATCATCTGAAACACAAGGACGAGTGTTTCCACACCTGTTTGGTCGGCTTCGCCCGAGTGAGACGCTGCTGTCGCTGTCTTTGAGGAAACTGATGGAGAGAAAAGCAAAAACACAAACATCAACAAAAACACGTGGAAAGAAGACAAATCTAAAGTTCAACGTAATGACAGATATAAAAGAAGACTTTAAATATTTAGCTTTTCCCGAACACTGGAAACAAAGGGATGGCCATCAAATTACACAACTCTGCAGTAAGCTATTAGAAAAGCGTTAAAGCCAAAGTGTTACAGGACTCCATTACGAGTGCTCACTTATTTCAATGTTTCTGTCGAGTTATTTACATCAAATAAATCACTTTTCTTTACTTTTGTTGTTCCGTATATAAAGAAACCCGATCGCCAGCAGCATCGGGCACAATATGAAAATGAAGAGAGCGATCCAGCGCAGCCTGGAGACGGGAGAGGAGCGAGGCTGCGACGCACACTGTTCTTCATGTGATGGAAAGACAAAAGCAAAACTTGTTTCAACAAGTGGGATGATAAGTAGGGTGACTGGGATAGTTTATAATCTGCATCGATCCTGGACTAAACATAATATCTGTGTTCACCTTTCCCAGCCAGCCAGCTTGCGGGTGATGTTTCACGACCAGCAGCACACTTGTAAAGGCCTTCGTCAGACTTGGAAACATTGTTAAGGGTCATTACTCCTTCAGAAACGCTCTCCAAGAGGGCGCCATCTTTGTAGAAATCAACAACAAGGCCGGGGAACTCGTTCTTCATCCTGCAACGCAGAGTCACACTGCTTCCCTTCGACACAGGAAGAGCAGGACTCTCCAGAATCACAGAACCAGCTGGAGGACGTGAAGTAAAGATAAAAAAGACAGATCAGTGAGGAAAAGAGGATCAGCTGCTCACATGAATATAATATTTGGTGGCAACAAACACAGTGTGAAACATCAGTAATTGAGATAAATCAAATCAATCTGAAATATAACAGTAATGTATAACAGTGAATCATCTGCAAAGTGAACAATATTAATCAAATGGTCCTGATGGTGCTAAAGTCAAAGCAAGCAAAACATGTGCATCATATAATTCACAGAGGAACCTTGAGATAAATATTTGTTTAATGATTTGAATGAACTGTAACAGGAAGTAAACAGTGACATGATGATGAACACGTTTCTGGAGCAAACATATAAAACCTGACGGCTGAGGTCAGATAATTGAAGAATTTGATTTCAAAGTAAATGTAACAGTTAAACGTGACGTTGGTCCAACAAACTGCAACTACTCAGCTGAAAAGTGGATGTAAAAATATATATCTGATAAAAACCCGATGATAACGTGGATTTACAGGACGATCTTGACCTCAAAGAAGAAAGGAGGATCAGGAACACGTGTTGAAGGTGGAGCAGATATAACAAACATACCGGTGACTGTGATGGAGACAGAAGTGCTTTTGTCCGTCTCCGTCTCACACCAGTATTCTCCACTGTCGGTTTCATAAGCCTCTTTAAGGGTGCAGGTCATCGTTGACGTCTCACACGTCGAACTTACTTCCTCAACATTCTCATTATTCCTGATTATTCTCAGCTGAGTCGAGCCGTCGAGACCCTCACAGCGAAAAGAGATGGAGTCGTACTCAAAGAACTGCAGGCTTTCTGTGACGATACGGAAACACGAGTCTGAAAGAACAAAAGAACGGAGATGAAGTCCGCTTCAAAAAAACTAAAAGTAAATCAGTCAGCCTTGATGTTTTTGTCAGGACAGAATTATACACGTCACATTTGATTTGATTTCTTCTATATGTGTAAAGAACTGAACATGTCGAGGAATATTTTACTCCAAAGAGATTCAGAAACACTGAAAAACTAAACCTTCAAAAACACTGGTTCAGATGGACCTTTAATCCAGGTTGAGTGTTGTTCTACTCACCGTCATTCAGAGCGTAACCGTCCTGAATGTGTGCAGCCGACAGAAGCATCGCCAACAGAACTGGATGGAAACAAAACAACAGGAACAGATCAGACGAAGACCGATTCAGAGAAAAGATGATCTTAAAAGTTGAAAGAAAGAAAAGTAGCATCTGACCCGGTGTGCAGCGGAGAGCTGGGACCTCCATGACGTCCTCCTGACTGTCTGAGCATCCGACTGAGACACAGCTGACGTCTGATGGACATGACCACTTCCTGTTCCTGTCGGAGCGTCGGGCAGGACTCGCTGCTCACTGCTGCAACACAGAGGCGCACGTGGAGGCTTTTCTTTTAGAAAGCTTTGTAATCAGACGGCCATAAGTTTGTGGACACGTACTGTATATTCATGGTTCTGCTCTTCTGCTTTCAGCACCGTCTCCCACCAAAATGATCTTTTTCAACCTCGCAGCTCTAAATTAAAGGATTTTAGGGATTTTGCGCGTATTTTGCAAAAGGTTTCACTCTTTTCTTTTCATTTTTGGTCTTTCCACTTCCAATCCTGAAGAATTCCTGCGAGCACCATGGAGCAAAGATGAAGAATGAAAAGTTCCCCGACAGACAGTGCTGAGAGTTGAAAAGCTCTCTCCTGCTCCCTGCAGTCTCATCTGCCTTTCTGACCACATCTGCTTCTGCTCGCTCCAACAAAAGAAGCCGTTGTGATCTATTTTATGACCCGTTAATGCATCAACCCGAATCCAAAGTTCAGTCATCAGACATTTTGTACGTTGGTGTGATATCATGTCCGGTTTGAATCTCACTCGTTCGCTTTTACGTCACAAAGTACTTTTAAGATTTCATTTAATTTCAGCTGCATTCATGTTATTACATGAATGAGTTGTCTTGCTTCACCTGCAGATCTGTGTATGAATATGTTTTAATAAATAGTTTGTTGAAACTCCCACACCTGAAACAATATGAGGAGGAGTCAGAGGTCAAAGTCAAAGCTTTCAATGATTAACCAGCCTGACTGGAGGACGAGGCGTCTGCAGCCGTCAGCAGGTACGTCGTTTTCTCTCAAACTTGACACAATAAATATGAACCTTTCGGTGAAATGCAGGTCGGTGTGCCGAGAGCTTTTCTCTTTCAAACACACGTCATTATCTGCATTTTAACAGGACAACCGGCATGTTACACCAAACTGTTCACTGTTGGGCGAAGTCTTTACTGGCGTTACCGAAACGTCTCGTTGGAAGTGGACTTTGTCTCATTAATGGTTTCTAGTGTGAACTAAATATCTGAAATATGACAGAAGACATTTTATATTCACTCAGCGAAAGGCTTTGAAGTTTTACAAGTGTACAAGTATGGAAGGATTTTTGCACAATGTAGAAATTATAAAGCAAAAAGGAATTAATGAAGGATTTTCTGAGTTGATAGCTTCAGACCCGCCTTGTTCTACTGGTCCACAGAGAGACTCAGCAAATGAGGTCAAACGTAAAGACAAATACTAAAAGATAAACGATCTAAAAATCTCAACAAGCGTTTCATTTCCGTGGAACTTAATGCATCTTTTTCTGGTTTGTGTTTATGTGTAGAGCTCCATGATGAGTGAACTCACATCTCTCATTGTGCTGGTTTTCCTCACACTGACGTGTTCAGGTGAGTTCAGACAGAAATACGATGATAACTGAGATGAGAGTCGCTGTAACGGGCTGAAAGAAGGCTGCTGCAGCAAAGACAGGAATATTCAGGACAAATATGTTTTCTTCGTTTATTCTGAATGTGTTATGTGGTGGAGTATTTTTCCAGGACCCAAATGCAAGCACACAGACTCGAGGTATAAGTTCCAAAAAATACTGTCTTTATTGTCCAAAAAATAAACAAACAAAAAACTACAAACCAAAAGGTGGCACCGAGCGTGTCCACTTTACGTCCAGTCGGGAGGGCAACTCAACCGACAGCTCCAGGGGGACACGGGTAACAGGACAGCCGGCAGACCAGCGGAAGGGACGGCGTCAACAATCCTCCTAGCCGGGAGGGCAACTCCACCGACTGGTGATTTTGACCGGGATATCCGCAGGAGACACAGAGGCCGGAGGAACGGGAACAGGAACAGGACTGACGGAGAGCTGACGGGGAGCAGACGGAAGACGGCCGGGGAGCAGACGGAAGACGGACGGGTGACTAACAAAAAATGAACCGACAACCAGAGTTGTGCAGGGGCAGGTTACATATAGTCTGGGGAGGTGATCAGGGAGATGCAGCACACCTGCAGGTGGTGATCAGGGGTGAGTGGCTGCATCTGCTGGGACTGGTGAGGGGCGTGGCCACAGGAGGTGAGGGGCGTGGCCACAGACAAAGACAGGGGACACAGGAGGAGAGGTGATCGGGGGCAAAATGGAGGACAAAACTGAACTCCTGACAGTACCCCCCCTCAAAGGGAGCCTCTCGGCGACCAAAACTGGACCAGACCGGGTGGGAGGAGGGGGGACCGGAGGAGGGACGGAGGACCACAACTAACACAAGACATGAGACAGGAAACCTAGGTGGACGGAAGAAGGCCACGGGGCAGGGAGGCCTGGGGTGACCGCTCCGGAGGACGACCACGGGGCAGGACAGGTTCGGGGGATCTCTCCGGAGGACGGCCACGGGGCAGGGCGGACTGGGGTGACCGCGCCGTAGGACGGCCACGGGGCAGGTCAGGTTCAGGTGACCGCTCCGGAGGACGGCCACGGGGCAGGACGGACTGGGGTGACCGCGCCGGAGGACGCCCACGGGGCAGGACGGGCTCGGGGGACCTCTCCGGAGGACGCCCACGGGGCAGGACGGGCTGGGGGGACCTCTCCGGAGGACGCCCACGGAGCAGGACGGGCTCGGGGGACCTCTCCGGAGGACGACGACGAGGCAGGGCTTCGACCGCGATGGAGGACGGAGCCGGAGGGACGACATTCCTGGAGGACGGAGCCGGAGGCGGGGCGTCGACAGCGCCGGAGGCAGCAGGGGCCGGTGGCGTGGCGACGACCGCATAGGAGGACGGAGCAGGAGGCGGGACGTCGACCCATCCGAAGGCAGCAGGAGCTGGAGGCAGGACGTCGATGACCCGTCCAGCGACGGGGAACGAAGGAGCAGCATTACTGCCGCATAGGCCATGCTGCAGGTACTTGAGGGCCAACGCCCGGGCCCGGATGGCGTCCGGATCTCTCGCCGGCGCTGCGGGGGTAGAGAGTTCGTAGTGGGGACCGACGGGGCTGTAGGCTCGCCCGTAGCGGCCTACGGGCTGAGGGCTCGCCCGTAGCGACCGACGGGGCTGAGGGCTCGCCCGTAGCGACCGACGGGGCTGAGGGCTCGCCCGTAGCGACGGACTGGACTGACGGCTACACGTCCAGAGATTAAGGGCGCAGCAGGACCGGATGGCCGGTGACCCCGGCGTCGCCGCCTCCTTCTGGGGGGTCCCAGAAGGCCAGGCGGGTTCCCTCGAACCCAGTCCGGGGTTCAGTGGAAACCGTGTCATTTAGGCGGGCCTGATTGGAAAAATATTGAAATAAAGTCACGTATTTAGGATTCGAGTCTGTGGCTGCTGGGTCCTTCCGTGGTCGGTTCATTCTGTTATGAGGCGGAGTATTTTCCCAGGACCCAAATGCAAGCACACAGACTCGAGGTATAAGTTCCAAAAAATACAGTCTTTATTGTCCAAAAAATAAACAAACAAAAAACTACAAACCAAAAGGTGGCACCGAGCGTGTCCACTTTACGTCCAGTCGGGAGGGCAACTCAACCGACAGCTCCAGGGGGACACGGGTAACAGGACAGCCGGCAGACCAGCGGAAGGGACGGCGTCAACAATCCTCCGAGCCGGGAGGGCAACTCCACCGACTGGTGATTTTGACCGGGATATCCGCAGGAGACACAGAGGCCGGAGGAACGGGAACAGGAACAGGACTGACAGAGAGCTGACGGGGAGCAGACGGAAGACGGATGGGGAGCAGACGGAAGACGGACGGGTGGCTAACAAAAAATGAACCGACAACCAGAGTTGTGCAGGGGCAGGTTACATATAGTCTGGGGAGGTGATCAGGGAGATGCAGCACACCTGCAGGTGGTGATCAGGGGTGAGTGGCTGCATCTGCTGGGACTGGTGAGGGGCGTGGCCACGGGAGGTGAGGGGCGTGGCCACAGACAAAGACAGGGGACACAGGAGGAGAGGTGATCGGGGGCAAAATGGAGGACAAAACTGAACTCCTGACAGAATGTTGATGTGATTGGAAAGATTTATAAAAATAAAAAAACAACTGACGTACAGCTGCTTCAGTTTAAGTATAACTTTCTGCCGTTTTTTTTGCTTTTCAATCTGTGTAAATTGCAAACCTAGAAAGAGTCTTCTATTGAAGCAGGGTCCTATCAAAGGACGTGGAGCCTGAAGCCTGGATGCCCTTTACTCACACTGGAAATGCAAAAAATATAGAAAAGGAAGAAGTTGCTTTGTTTGAAGTGTAATATTCAGGTTCTGGGTAAGTGACTTCTCTCCTTCGGGAACATTGTTTTTTTCCAGGTGAACCTCAACTGATCGGTCCGACTCAGCCAATGGTAGCGACACGTGGTGATGACATCACTCTGCCATGTCACCTGGCACCTGCTACGGATCTATCGGACATCACGCTGGAGTGGGCGAGACCCGATCTGGACCCCAGATTTGTCCTTGTGCGGCGCTCTGGTCAGGAACTGGAGGGTAAACAGCACCAATCATTCAAGGGGAGAACGTCGCTGTTCACCGACGAGCTGAAGAACGGAAATGTTTCACTGAAGCTGTCCAACGTGAAGATACCCGATGGGGGAACGTACAGATGTTTCATCCCAGAGCTGCAGAAGGACTCGTTTGTTCAGCTGGTTGTTGGTGAGTACGTTTATAATGCCCATGTTCAAGGTCTGTGTTTGGACCTCTAGAACAGGATTGTGGAGGGTTTAGGGAACTGAAACACAGGAACCCAATAAGTCACGTTCATCTGTCGAACCTTTCTGACATCATTCAATGATTTGCCTGAACTTCTGCTAATGGTTGTTTGTATTCCCCCGCTCCACATCAGGTGCTGCTTCCTCACCTGATATCATCATAGCAGGACTTGATGAACTCGTTAAATGAGTTTAATAAAGCTACCATCGAGTTACAAAGTAGATTTGATCACTTCATTCAAATCTGTAGAGCTCTTAAAAAATAAAAGTAAAAAATACATCAGCTGCTCGACAATCTGGAGACAAAGAGAACAGAAGTTGATCTTTTGATACACAAACATCTCGTTGGTTTCAGTTTTAAAGGTGAAAGAGGACAAAAATAAAGTTTTGAATTACAACATCCCACATTAAGTGTGCTCCTTGTACGGAGTGAGTTCCATCTCAGTGATGTTTATATTTACTGACTTACGTGGGATTTACAAGATGCTGTAAATGAGGAGAAACGTCTGTCAGTACCAGTCACAGAACTAGAACACATAGAAATCCAGTTTCCAGCTGTTGCAGAGAAGCAGAACAAGAATCTGCAGACCGAAGTTCATTTTATTCACTTCACACATTCTTATTAATTGAACTGTTTTATCACAATCTCACAATTATCGCCTCCTTTTATGAGTTTAAACATTCAACTGGAAATTAAAGAGTCAGTTCAGTTCAACTCTGTGTTTTCTTGAGACTGCTAGACAGCCAGACAGGAAGTGATGTCATGATTTCAGGTCTCTTTGACAGACAAGTTTCAAGTGTCTCGTGTGTTGTCTCACTCAGTTAGGACAAAGACAGACAACCTCCAGCAGCAGTTCAGCCAATCAGAGCTCAGCAACAGGACACATCACTGTGGAGGTCGACCAATGGGGCAGATATATCCGTCTCATGAACACCTCCAAGCAGGTAACACTGTTTGTGTAGATAAACACTGAATAAGTACTGTTGGTGTTCAACATACAACACTATACAACTGTAGAACAGTAATACACTAAACAAGGTGTTCCTAATGTCCCGTACAAACCAGGACAACAACAACAACCTGCTGTTAATGTCACAATCTATTTTCATGTAAATAATAGAAATGACCGATTTAATGCTCACCAACATTAATTTGTTGTTGTGTCTTTGTCTCATTGTTCCTCTGGTGGTTAAATGTCCTGCAGGAGGAACAACTGAGAGGCTGCTGGTTAAAACTACAAGTCAACAACACAGAAACCTTCATGTACACATTCAAGGAGCCTTTCAACATCAGGAGTGGAGGGAGAGTCACTGTGAGTGTTTCTTGATGTTTCAGTTATGTTGTTACTTTATTTATTTTCTTTCATTTCCTTTTTTTTGGTCTTTCTTTTGCTTCTCAGTCTTTGACCTTTGTTTACTATATTTACAGATGTGGAGTTCAGGTTGTGGCAGACATAATCCTAATGTTGGTAACCTGGTGTGGAACGAAGTGAAGCCCTGGAGGCCTGAAGACCAGCTGCAGCTCAGCCTCATCACTCAGACTGGAGAGATCAAACTACTATAGTCCTCATTTAGTTGCTTTAATCACCAACAGTAACAAGTCATGACAAAAAGTTTCCATCCACATCATCAGAAAACAGACTGAACAGTAGAAACTGCTGTGATCCATAAACACCAAACGTTACCATCAGACATCATCACTGCAGTGATGCTTTCAGGCTGCATCAGTTTTCTCCGTGGATTCTATGAAATTTGAGATTATTATGGAAATCAAAGTCTCGTTCAGTAATTTGTTCGTGGCGCTCGTCCTCCCTTTGGTGAGCTGGAAGGACCTGAAGTCCTGGACACCAAAGTTTTACCATTTAACTCTTTATTGTTCATTTCTTTCTCAAATTTTTTTAGAAAGACAAAGATTAAATAAAAAAATGCAAATGTGAGCTAAACCAGCTGAGGAGCATTTATTTTGTATTTGCTCCACTGATTTCATGTCATTTGAGCTGCAACACAAACATTTTGATTTTTTGATTTTATACACTTTATTAATCCCCGAGGGGAAATGTCTTCACTACAGCAGGGGGGCTCTCAGGGGGGAGATGCTGCAGCAGGCTGCCACTAGGCGGCGCCAGGTAACCTGACCTGAGGTGCATGTTTTTGGATGATGGGAGGAAGCCGGAGAACCCGGAGAGAACCCACGCAAGCACAGGGAGAACATGCAAACTCCGCACAGAAAGGCCCAGGACCGGATTCGAACCCAGAACCTTTTTGCTGTGAGGCGACAGTGCTAACCACTGCACCACCGTGCCGCCCCTGTTCTTCACATGTTCTTCACAGTCACGTGTTCTTCTGAATCTCTTTAATTTGGTTTTAGTATGTATTTTGTATTAAATCATTTCAAAGTACAGTTTTCTCCTGCAGGTTTTCTGTGATGTTGATGGGATGTTGTGAATGAGATGCTGATGTTCATTGTTAAATTTGTTTTGAGAAATATCAACTTCCAAATATGTTTTTTTTTTATCAGATATAATTTCGCAATCCATAAATGAAGATATTTATAAGATAGAATTTCCAGGTCTAAAATGTGAAGCCATTACAGAGGTGTCTTAAACTGTAATACCACTGAGGGCCACTAGGGGCTAGCTTAAAGAAAAAAGAAAAAGCAACCTCTGTCCTCAACAGACTCCCATTGAACAAAGCATCAACCTCTCTCCTGAACTAGGAATCGTTGGATGTCGACATTCATTACAGACAGCAGGGGGTCAAATGGAGGTCAAACACATTCAGCGGTTGACAACAGTAAGTGTATGAAACCGCTGCAGCAGCTCGACTCTTAGAACGAGTCTTCAGACGAGTGAACAAACACGTGGTTTCACTGAAACAAAAATAGACGTTGCTGCAAAGTTAAATGAAGAACTTAGAAGAAAATCCGCTTTATTTATTTACTTTATAAATGTAGTTTAAAACTGTAAAACATGCAACTGTGGATGACTGTCTTTTTTCTGTTTTAGAGAAAACACTAAATATAAATACCACACTGAAATATAAAAGTAGATGCAATAGGAAATATATGTTTTTGTTGAAGCAATTACAGAGTTTGAGATTCTATTCATACCATAATGAAATAAACCTTTTAAACAAGCAAACATTTATAATCTGGAAACAAACGTAGAAATACTCTTCAGTTTTATTCTTTGTCACTTTTCTCGCGTCTCGTCAGTCAGCTGCTCTTTGTGGCCTGAAAGACAAAATATATACAGTTAAGTGTTAAATCCATTATACAAATATCATTAACTCAATCATTTACTCAGTTACAAAAACAGCTGAGAGTTTCTGGACCAGCTAAGATCCTGATCAGATTTTACTTTGCTTCTGAGGTTCAGAGTTAATCTGAATGTAAAAATGTGAAACATGAATCTGTCAAACTGTAGAAAAGAGTCATTTTTCAAATTCAATCATTAAATCTGCTTCATTTGTCTGTTTGAATCAATAGTTTGTGGTTTTATGTCCAATTATCCAGATCAGGATTAGGGCAGAGCAAGAATCTATCAGTCTACTATTTCAAAATAAGAATAACTGTCAGATATTTTTTAACACTTTTCAAATATGACAAACATTGATTTCATGTTTGAGGATTCAGTGCTCTCTTATTGAACTCACTTTCCTAAACTGAGTATTTTTGGGTCTTAGACTGGAAATAAATAAATTATTTGACATTTGGAGCTCAAGATGCCTTTAAAAAAGTAATTAGTGAAATGAAAAGAAGGCTGCTAAAGTCTCACCATCTGGACAGGAGAATAAATCGGTTCCTCCTCTTCTAAACTTGGTTCTGCGGCTGCTGATGGATTCGGGGTTGCCATGGAGACGGACGATCCCGATTCTGCTTCGAGCAAAAATAATTTAAAATTTGACTTCAAAAACACAAGAAATCTGAAAAATCCAGAGAGGAGATTTCAGTTTGTATATCTGAGCAGATTCACTGGTGCTATAATAATAATCCCATATGTATTTGTACATTCATCATCTTCCAGCGAGACAAACACCTTCAAGTCAAACTTAAAGATCTCTTCACACTTCAATAGAAATCTGGTAAAACTGTATTCATACACTTGATGTGAGTATTCCAGGAACAGTGTGACTGCATTTGTACGTTTTCAGTTGAAATAGTTTTGAGGTGCTTTGAAACGTCCATCCTCTCGGTGATGCTGGCGGGATCTGAAGCGGCCACAAACCTTCGTCGTGTTCCTCCGATCTTTCTCCACATGACGCTGGAGAAACCTCTCCTTTTTTGTGTCACTACAATCTGAACATCATATTCTTAGTTCAAATGCGAAAGTACAGTATTTTTGGACACCGGAAAGTCAAATGTAACCATGGTAACGACAACTTGATATGGGACGATATGGAAGAAGCATTTTTCAGATGTTTAGTCATGAAAAACATGTTTGGAGAAAAATAATAACAACAAATAAAAAGATCCTTCCTGGTCTCGTGTGTAATACAACAGAGAAATGTACTTTATAATGTTCAAACTTCTTCCAGAAAGCTGCAGTAAATCATGTGTTTTTATTAAATATGCGAGTTGTTGAAATGTTGTTTGTCGTTCATGGTTCAGTGACCAGTTGGAGGACAAGGACCCCGACGGGCCGGTTCATTGAGAGGTTTCTTCAGATGGTCACACTGACAGGTTAAATGGGTCAACGGCCTCTTTTAGCCTTTTCAGGCTGCGGTTGTCTGCTGCGACTCGACTCGAGGCTCAAATGATCTGCAGCAGCAGCGTCTCAAACCGAACAGCGGCGGCGAGTCCTGCTGAGGCACGTCTGACGAGCCACGTTCTCACCAGCTGTCTCATTCACACGCTAGAAGATGCTAAAAGTAGCACGTGACACTGAAGGTGAAAGTACACACTATATGTGTGTAATTACCCCTCCAACAACTTGAGGAGAAATCTTAAAGTAAACCTTTGTCTTTTCTCGGTTTGGTGACCACGGCGGCGTACGTGACTCCGGCATCGTCATCTCCAGAGACTGAAATGGAAAAGAAACAGTCGAAGCAGCTGAATGCAGAACGCTATAATACTTCTGCAGCTCTTTAATATTCCTACACATGAAGACAGCAGCCAGTTCGAAGCAGTAAAACGACAGGACACGTTTCTGCTGACCTGTCGGCCGGTCTTCATCGGAGTGTGATGCTGCTGTTGGTGTCTTCGAGGAAACTAAAAGCAAAAACATCCCAAAAATACAAACACTTCAAACGACTTTATACGTTTGTTATTGATGTGAGAAAACATCTCAAACCCAACGTGGTGTCTTAAACCTCAAGACCAGAGCTTTTCTTCTTTGTAATGAGGAATACTTTTGTGTACCTCTGTGTTTCCTAACGTGAAGGACTCCCACCATCAGCAGCACCAGGACCGTCATAGACACGGTGACGGCAACGCAGAGGAGGACGAGGGCGTGAGGGGCCCGGGGGCTCTCAGACAGGACCTCTTGGGGAGGTGTTGGAGAGCCCAGAGGAGCCGTGCTGGCTATAACAGTAACAAATACAACTACGTACAGCTGTTAATATGAAGCAGCCTGGTTTACTTTAAGAAAACAGAAGGAAGATTTCTTTTATCAAAAAATAAAAGTTGTTCAAAGTGACTTCCTGTTGAATATCTGTTTGTTTGTTTCTTATCTCACCTCTGACGACCAGCCGGCTCTCTGCTGACGTTCGAGCTCTGGAGGTGTTGCACTTGTACAGTCCTTCGTCTGACTTGGAGACGCGGTGAATGATCTTCGTCCCCGCTGAACCTCCAACCAGGACGCTGCCGTCTTTGTAGAAGTCGCTGTGCAGCTCGCCAGAGTTTTCCTTGTTTGTGCAGCGCAGAGTCACGTTGGTTCCCTCCATCAGCGGAAGAGCCGGACTGTCGAGGATCACAGGACCATCTGAGCAACATGTGGAGAAGGATTTTAATGTACGATAGTATGTACTGTATGTAAGTGAGGAAGAAGATGTGTTGGAAGAAGAGGTTTTCGTCACAAACATTTTATCTGCAAGTTGTTTAAAGTTGTCACGGCTCCAGAAGATGGAATAAACCAACCCGTGACGGTGATGTTGACAGCGTTGCTGGTTTCTCCCGTGTCGGTCTCACACCAGTATGTCCCACTGTCTTGTACGTAGGCTCGATCGATGGCGCCGGAGGTCTTGATAGGAACCGTTTGAGATGGCTCACCGGTGTTCTTCATCCATTTCACCCGAGCAGAGTCACCGAACCCGACGCAGGAGAAAGAAACGGACTCGTGTTGAAAGTACTGAAGTCTGTTTGGAGAAACACGAAGGAAACCTGCAGCTGACAGAAAGACGGGTTCTATTTCAAGTTTGCAAAATGATGTTTACGACAGATGAAAGAAAAATACTGGCCTGTTTGTTGAGAGGAACCGGTCTGCAGAAGGAATTCAAGCATCACTGGACAAACAAAGCAGCAAAGTCACACGAGAGACGTGGACGGTTTGAGGAACACTTAAAAACCAGACGGAAACACTGAACACTCACCCAGTCTGAAGCCGAGAGCTGTGACCTCCATGTTGTCCTGCTGCCGGCTGTCTGAGCATCAGACTGAAATACAGCGAACAGTCAACTTCCTCTTCCTGTGCAGATCGTTTCTGGTGTTGCAGCAAAAGTTTCAGCCGGCGTCAAAGTGTCTTCAGCGCAGTCGAAGGTGGATCGTCCCCGATTTGACCTTTTTCTGACGACTAGTTTGGCTCCTGGAGGATGATGAAGCTCGTCCCTTTTGAATTATGTGCACATGCAGCTTTGGTGATCTGTGACGGGATGTCTTCTCTGTTTTTGGTTCTTTACTCTGAAGGAGAAGTTTTAAAATGAGGTTTGGAGTCGGATGATAAATTCTCTCAACATACAACGTGCATTCGTGATCTTTTCATATATTTAAACGAGAATAAAACTGCTTTGACCATTTGTGGCCACTAGATGTCATTGTGTAATGTTGGAATGTAAAATCAGGAACCTCTGCAGTGAAGAGTATAACTGTACAGTTATTAATACAGAAATAACTATTAATTAACTGCCATGCTTCATACATATAATAAAATGCATTATGAATTTATGGTTTGGTAAAAAGCCTTGTGAAATGTTTTTTTAATCTTGGAAATTGAAATTTGTTTTTCATTGATTTATTTTCCAGTTGAATATTATAATTAAAGGAATTGAGAACAAAGAACTGATCCACAAATCTGGAGTCAACATTCGTCTACCGCTGCAGAAGCAACGTGCGTTAACCCGTAACGACAATCTCCTCCTCTGGTAGTAAAGCAGCAGATCCAACTACATGAACTCCCTCCTACTAATACACACTACGGGGTTTTTAAAGGTGTCTGTATCATGTTATGGGGATAAACTGGAATCAGTTACCATGGCAACTCGTTCAAAGTTCAATTATTACCGGATTCACTCACAGTGAAAGCAGGACAAACCGCCGCCCCGTGTTTAATGGTTAACTCATGAATTTATGTATTTCAAGATAAAGCTTTAAATTGAATTACAAGGGCAATTTTGTCCGTGTAAATTTTGCAGTTTTTACTGAAAACTTGAACTAAAATCAACACAAAAACCGTAATAAATAGTAAAACTCTGATTGGATGTGCAATGGAAGACATTCATCAGCCGTGACTACATCACCTGCAAGAAACAGTTGATGAACTCGGATGATTAAGGTCATAACTAACAATGATTTACAGAACTGGCTGTGCAGTTCGTTGGAGGACTCGTCACACAACAGGTACGCAGGCCTTTGAATTTGAACTTTTCTTATTCTATTTATAACCTTTATTCTAAAACACAGACTCGCTTCAATAATAGTAAACGTCGTTCTGCAGTGCTTTAGTAGTACTCTTTAGCAGAATCTTAAGTGTACTTTAAAGTCTTTGTGTATGAAAAGTTGTAGTCATTCATAAGTTTGATTTGATGTGTTTAAAATTTTGATATTTTAGTTGTTTTAACAGGACGTTTGTTCATTTTTAGTTCAAACTGTCCAAAAAAGAAAATGTTTCCTTTTTAAAAGCTGCTGTTGGACAAAGGAGGTCACTAGCTGGAATATCAAACTACTGTGGTACCGAAACATTTCTTTATAGTTGGGAACATCTTTTTGAACAATCTTTGCTATGTTTGCAAGAAAAGTGAAAGTATTGTCTGTTTAAGTGTCAGAATGAATCGTATAAATCTTCTTCAGGATTATCTGTGTTGGTAAATGTGAACGTTAAACTGCATTACATGCAAACGTCTTTATGACTTGTGGCATTTCAATATGACATCAGAAGTTATAAAAAATACTTCATAAATACATATATACGATTTACCAGGATTCAAATAGCGTATAAAAATGCAAATACTGGTAATAAATTAAAGAATCCACACGTTACTCAAATAATCTAAAGCAGCAAACCTGTTCAGGAATTACTTGATTTGTTTTTGATGGTATTTACATAAAGATGAATTTTAAAGAGTAGATTTCTCCCTTTGATGTATCAGGTCTTTTCTCTCCTGAACTGAAGGATGTTTTCGAGGAAGAAACGACGGTCGCTTCAGCGTCCCTTCAACTCTCTCGCTGTTTTGACCTTCCATCTTCTCCTGATTCGCTCTAGTGGAGGTAACCAACTCACACGGTCGACCGCTCACGAGCTCCACAGCGAACACGCTATAAAATGATAGCAATATATTTGAAGGGAGCCGTGTGATGAATTTCTATTTCCTACAGCAGAAATGAATAACAACGATCTATTTCTTTCAGGTCAGTCTCAGTTAATTGGTCCACCTCGACCGATGCTGGCAACGGTTGGTGATGACGTCATTTTGCCGTGTCATCTGGAACCGGCTGTGGACGCACTCGACATGACGCTGGAGTGGACGAGATCGGACCTGAAACCCGAATACGTCCACGTGCTGCGTTCTCGTCAGGAACTCGTAGACACTAAACACGCCACCTTCAGGGGTCGAACTTCGCTGCTCTCAGAGGAACTGAAGCGCGGCAACGTTTCGCTCAAACTCACTGAGGTCAAACCCTCGGATGGGGGAAGGTACCGGTGCTTCATCCCAGCGCTGAACACGGACTCCTTTGTTGAGCTTGTTGTTGGTGAGTGGACGACTGACCCGGTAGAGACACGGCCTCCTCCTGCCGTCCAGCTCCTGTCCTCAACTCGCTGAGATTCTTCCTAAAATAAAGAAATCACTGCTGAGAACGACGCTTTACATTTAAAATATATCCACAGTTATTCAGAGTTGAAGTTCTTGAGGATGTTCGTGTCAATAAATCCTCCCTTTTATTATATTGTTGAGTGCAGTCACTTTATTTATAGTTCATATTCTCCTTTTGCTTAACGACAGGTGCTGCTTCCTCACGATGTTGGACTGTAAGTCTGCAGGCTGGTATCCAGAACCTGAGGTGTTGTGGCTGGACGCTGAGGGAAACCTCCTCTCTGCTGGACCTACAGAGAGCGTCAGAGGTCCTGATGACCTCTATACTGTCAGCAGCAGAGTGACTGTGGAGAAGAGACACAGCAACAGCTTCACCTGTAGAGTCCAACAGAACAACATCAACCAGACCAGAGAGGTTCACATCCACCTTCCAGGTGAACGTGGTTCATCAAATGTTCTGACTTTAATTCTATTGGGTCGGATTCTATAGAAACGAAGTGTAATTCTGTGTTTTATCTTTCCAGATGAGTTCTTCGTGTCTCCATGCAGCTCTGCTGCTCTCATCGCTGGTTTGTCTGTTAGTTTGTCTGTTTGTATTGTGTTTATTATAGCGCTCCTCTCTTGTTGGTGGAAACTGAGAAAAGTCGTCATGAGTAAGTCAACAGATGTACGACTGTGTTGGGAAATATCTATTTTACATTTCCAGTCAACTTGGCATCGTGTCTTATTTTATATTCTATCTTTCACCTCCTTATTAGAATAGTTTTACTCTAACAGCTTTAATTTCACAGAGACCCGGAGAAGCTGTGATGAAGATGAAGGAGGAAGAGAGCTAAAAAACCTCCTGGGAGGTGAAGTGGAAGGAGAGACGACAAGAAGACAAGTAAGAACCTGAATCATGAGGAGTTATTTCTCCTTGGAAAACTGGAAGGAGCAAAAATCAAACCACAAAACGCTCCTTAAAGTCTGAAGACAAACAGGCTGATGGGAACAGAGGAGGAGGAGAGAGGAGGAGGAGAGAGAGGAGGAGGGAGAGGAGGAGGAGGGAGAGGAGGAGGAGGGAGGATGAGCAGAGGAGGGGGGAGGAGGAGGGAGGAGCAAAGGAGGAAGGAGGAGCAGAGGAGGAGGGGGAGGGAGGAGGATGAGGAGGGAGGAGAACGAGGAGCAGAGGAGGGAGGAGGAGCAGAGGAAGGAGGAGGGGGAGGAGCAGATGAGGAGGGAGGAGGATGGGAAGGGAGGAAGAGGAGGAGGAGGAGGAGGAGGAGGAGCAGAGGAGGGCGGGGAGGAGAAGGAAGGAGGAGGAGCAGCAGAGGAGGAGAGGGTGGAGGAGGAGGGAGGAGGAGCAGAGGTGCAGCACAGGAAGAATGAGGCTGAGAGTGGAGAGGAGTCTCAGAAAGTAAACTCCTTCATATCTTTGATTTATAACATTTAACATCATGTTTGTTCAAATGTGCTGAAAAGATGCTTCGTCTGATTTTCTGTCCTCCTTCTAGTCTTCATGGAATCCTTTAAAGTGGTTCGAGGAGGAGCAGCAGAGGAGGAGGAGGAGGAGGAGAGGAGGAGGAGCGGAGGAGGAGGTGGAGCAGAGAGAGGAGGAGGAGCAGAGGAGGAGGGAGGAGGAGGAGCAGAGGAGGAGGAGGAGGAGGAGCAGAGGAGGAGGAGGAGCAGAGGAGGAGGAAGGAGGAGAAGCAGAGGAGGGAGGAGGAGGAGCGGAAGAGGAAGGAGGAGCAGAGGAGGAGGAAGGAGGCGGAGGATGAAGTGACATCTTTGAAGAAGAAGGTTCATCTTTGTATTTTGTTCAGATGAAACATTTCCAACTTGGTTCTTGTTTGTTTGAAGTTCTTGGTGTTCTTCTTTGAACTCGTTAAATGAGTTTAATAAAGCTACCATCGAGTTACAAAGTAGATTTGATCACTTCATTCAAATCTGTAGAGCTCTTACTGTCAGAGGAACGTGTGTCGGATAAACAGGGAATTTCTCAGTTCATTATGAAAGAGGACAAATGCTGAGATGATCATGAATTCATCTCCTCGGTACAAACACTGTGACCTTGTTCTAGATGAAGGTTCAAGGTTCTTTATAATAGATACTTCAAAATAATGTCATCACATCATGAAGAAACAAATCTCTAATCTTCTCTCCTCTCAGCTGGAAGAACGATCACGTGATCATGAGGAGCTGAAAAAAGAGCTGGAGACCAAGAAAACAGAGGTTTGTATTTTGATGTGATTATTGTCTGTTTTTAGTTTGAAATCTCCTGATGACAGATTCATTTTGGAGGAGAAAGGAGAAATCAGAGGAGCAGAACAACTTTCTTCCAGCAGGCAGTTTGAACATTCAGAGCATCGCTGGAGGAGGGAGGAGGGAGGAGGAGGAGGAGGAGGAGGAGGAGGAGGAGCAGAACAACTTTCTTCCAGCAGGCAGTTTGAACATTCAAAGCATGGCTGGAGGAGGGAGGAGGAGGAGGAGGAGGGGGAGGAGCAGAGCAGGAGGAAGTGGGAGGAGCAGAACAACTTTCTTCCAGCAGGCAGTTTGAACATTCAGAGCATCGCTGGAGGAGGTAGGAGGGAGGAGGAGGAGGAGGAGGAGGGAGGAGCAGAACAACTTTCTTCCAGCAGGCAGTTTGAACATTCAAAGCATCGCTGGAGGAGGGAGGAGGAGGAGGAGGAAGAGAGGGAGGAGGAGGGGGAGGAGGAGGTGGGAGTAGAAGAAGGAGGAGGGAGGAGGAGGGGAGGAGGAGCAGAGGAGGAGGAAGAGGGAGGAGCAGAACAACTTTCTTCCAGCAGGCAGTTTGAACATTCAGAGCATCGCTGGAGGAGGGAGGAGGAGGAGGAGGAGGAGGAGGAGGAGGAGGAGGGAGGAGGAGGAGGAGGAGAAGGAGGAGGGAGGAGGAGGAGGAGGAGGAGGAGGAGAGGAGGAGGAAGAGGGAGGAGCAGAACAACTTTCTTCCAGCAGGCAGTTTGAACATTCAAAGCATCGCTGGAGGAGGGAGGAGGAGGAGGAGGAGGAGGAGGAGAGGAGGAGGAGGAGGGGGGAGGAGGAGGAGGAGGGGAGAGGAGGAGGAGGAGGAGGAGGAGGAGGAGGAGGAGGAGGAGGGAGGAGGAGGAGGGGAGGAGGAGGAGGGAGGGAGGAGGAGAACAACTTTCTTCCAGCAGGCAGTTTGAACATTCAAAGCATCGCTGGAGGAGGTAAGGAGGAGGGGAGGAGGAAGAGGGAGGAGGAGGAGAGGAGGAGGGAGGAGGAGGAGAGGAGGAAGAGGAGAGGAGGAGGAGGAGGAGGAGGAGGAGCAGAACAACTTTCTTCCAGCAGGCAGTTTGAACATTCAAAGCATCGCTGGAGGAGGGAGGAGGGAGGAGGAGGAGGAGGGAGGAGGGGGAGGAGGAGGTGGGAGGAGAAGAAGGAGGAGGAGGAGAAGGGGAGGAGGGGGAGGAGCAGAACAACTTTCTTCCAGCAGGCAGTTTGAACATTCAAAGCATCGCTGGAGGAGGAGGAGGAGGAGGAGGAGGAGGAGGAGGAGGAGGGAGGAAGAGGAGAGGAGGAGGAGGAGGAGGAGGAGGAGGAGGAGGAGGAGGAGGAGGAGGAGGAGCAGAACAACTTTCTTCCAGCAGGCAGTTTGAACATTCAAAGCATCGCTGGAGGAGGGAGGAGGGAGGAGGGGGGAAGAGGAGGTGGGAGGAGGAGGAAGAAGGAGGAGATTGTATTTGTTAATGAAACTAGTGGGACAGAGGCTAGACAGGAAGTGATGTCATGATTTCAGGTCTCTTTGACAGACAAGTTTCAAGTGTCTCGTGTGTTGTCTCACTCAGTTAGGACAAAGACAGACAACCTCCAGCAGCAGTTCAGCCAATCAGAGCTCAGCAACAGGACACATCACTGTGGAGGTCGACCAATGGGGCAAATATATCCGTCTCATGAACACCTCCAAGCAGGTAACACTGTTTGTGTAGATAAACACTGAATAAGTATTGTTGGTGTTCAACATACAACACTATACAACTGTAGAACAGTAATACACTAAACAAGGTGTTCCTAATGTCCCGTACAAACCAGGACAACAACAACAACCTGCTGTTAATGTCACAATCTATTTTCATGTAAATAATAGAAATGACCGATTTAATGCTCACCAACATTCATTTGTTGTTGTGTCTTTGTCTCATTGTTCCTCTGGTGGTTAAATGTCCTGCAGGAGGAACAACTGAGAGGCTGCTGGTTAAAACTACAAGTCAACAACACAGAAACCTTCATGTACACATTCAAGGAGCCTTTCAACATCAGGAGTGGAGGGAGAGTCACTGTGAGTGTTTCTTGATGTTTCAGTTATGTTGTTACTTTATTTATTTTCTTTCATTTCCTTTTTTTGGTCTTTCTTTTGCTTCTCAGTCTTTGACCTTTGTTTACTATATTTACAGATGTGGAGTTCAGGTTCTGGCAGACATAATCCTAATGTTGGTTACCTGGTGTGGAACGAAGTGAAGCCCTGGAGGCCTGAAGACCAGCTGCAGCTCAGCCTCATCACTCAGACTGGAGAGATCAAACTACTATAGTCCTCATTTAGTTGCTTTAATCACCAACAGTAACAAGTCATGACAAAAAGTTTCCATCCAGTAATTGATCTGATGAGGAAGGAAGTCTTTGAGGACTGAAGACCAACTGCAGGTCGTCCTGCAGCTCCATTTAAAGAAAGCACTGTAATCTAAAACAGCACGACTCAGCAAAATGACTTTTCTTCCTGATCTGATCTGAAACACGTCTCTCCTACTTTTTAATGATTTATTGAAAGTTCACACAAAGTAGACAAAGTTCAATTAAAATCACTTTTATTTTGTATTTGCTCCACTGATTTCATGTCATTTGAGCTGCAACACAAACATGTTTTTACAATTATTGAATCAAAGTCGGCTTCCGGATGATGTTTCTCTTTCTGACCTCGTTTCGTTCGTTTGTAATGTTTAGTTTCACCAATAAATACAGTCAGTGTAGAATTTGCTCCGCCATGTTTTCTGTAATAAAGAGATTAAACTTCATATAAAAACATGTTTGAACTCAGCCTTGATGTCCAGATGTGTGTCGTCTTCCTGCCGACTGTCTGAGCATCAGACTGAAATCCAGCTGAAGTGCAACGTACGACAACTTCTTCTTCCTGTGCAGCTCTTCATACGAGACACACGTTTCAACCAGCTGTGTTTTGGATGTCTTTGAGTTTACACCATCAACTTCCTGCCAACAAATTCTCCAACACATTTTGAACGTTCCAACACCGTTAAACACTCGTTAAACGTGAATAAAAACACAGCCTCAAAGTTCCTCTTTGATTCCACCAGCAGCTGAAAACTCAATTCTAAAATCCTGATATTCACACAGTTAAATCTGGAGCCCAAGCAGCAACCTCCAGGGCTGAGACACTCAGCCAAAGATGAAGTTCCTCCAATGGCCACCAGGGTGTTCAAAAGCCAGTTAGTCCTCACAAACAACACACCGACATCCAATCCTCCTCCCCAACACACCGTTTAAAGCTGACGATGCTGTTTGGAAGAGAAAACATGGAAAGAGTTTGGACAGACGTGAAACCTTTAAATACACTAAAGATTTCATAACTTAATAAATCAGAAAATCAGAGAAAGCTCAGGATAAAAAACTAAGTTTAATTTAAAAAAACAAACATGTAAAATCATTGGAGAAACAACTGAACTCTACACGTACAAACTCTTGATTGGCTTCTGTATGTATTTAATCACACAAGATACAAATAAAAAAATAAAAAACTGTCACTTTGCAGTAAGAAAGGATTTGTATATGAAATCTTAATATATATATATAAAAAAGATCAAATCTACCAACCACAGCATAAGGTTATATAAAAAACTCCATATTCAGAAAGGTAATCTTCATAAAATTAATTTAAATCTATATGATATAAACAACTTTTGATTTTTGTCTGTAATTCATCAGCAGCAGAAAACATCTGGAACTTTTTGGATTGTTTTATAGGATTGTTAAAAAAAAAAAAAATCAAAGTGTGAAACCAGAGATATTTTCTAAAAGTTACATTTCTATGTTTGATATCGTATCACTTTGTAAATGTTGTGTTTAAAAAAGAAGTCTTGAACAATCACTGACTGCTTTGACTGAAATGTTCTTCAATTAAAACGTTTCATCGTCTTATTTCTTCTCTTGCTGAAGTTTAATCTCATTTTTCTGTCTCTCGATCTCCTCGATTCGTTCTTTCATTTTCTCCATGCGAGTCTCTATCCTGGTTTTCCTTTCAGTCGTCATGGTAACCTCGTCACTTATCTTCATCATTAGTTTCTCTGTGTTCAGTTGGAGTTGTTGAATCTCGTTCTTTTTGTCCTTCAGTTTCTTGATGACTCCTTCCAGGATTTTTTCTAGTTTGAAGAATCCCTGAACTTTAACGGTCTGATCTCCCTTCTTTTCTGTTACATCTTTATCCACTAACTTCATCTTCTCTTCACTCTCCTCCACTTCTTTCTCCAACTCCTTCATTTGGGAGAAGAGTTGTTTGTTCTGCTCCTCCAGCTCCTCCTTCATTTCCATCAGTGCATCAATCATCTGTTTCGTACTCGTCTGTTCTTCTTCACTCTTTTTCAGCTCCTCTTCAAGTTTTGTCTTTTTCTCGTTCAAGTCTTCGGTCTTTTTGATTTCTTTCATGAGCTGTGATTGATCTTCATTCTCACTGTTAGAATTCTTCTTCATCTCTGTGGAAACAAATGAATGAACCGTTAAAAATGTTGAATGTTTCATTTATGCAGTACTAAAATCAAAGAGACACAATAAGCCAACAACACTGTAGAATACATTTCATCATGCGTTTGGAACAAGAAGCTCCTTTCTATCAACTTTCTACTTGGACTACGACCTCTGCACTTCAACATTTGAAACAATCATGTGATGCCGTCATGAATTTCATTGTGATCTGTGAACACAAGGTTGACTTTCATTGCTGCATTAGGATTTCTTCATATTAGCATTCATTTCAAATGCATTTTTAAATAAATCAAATATGTTTGACTCACTTTTGTTTGGTCTCCGTTTCCAGATAAAAAAGGAAACTGAGAGAATTAAGATGAAGCAGAAAACCACGCTGAAGGTGATAGAAGCTGCACAGTTAGACGGAGCCACGAAGAAATCATCTGTACAAACAATAAAACAAAGAAAACACACTGCATTCACGTAACGGAAAACTTCAACTGTTAAAACCTGAAACTTCTCTTTCCAGAATTTATTCCTACCTGCAATAGATATGTGAACCTCTCTGGTCTGGTTGATGTTGTTCTGTTGGACTCTACAGGTGAAGCTGTTGCTGTGTCTCTTCTCCACAGTCACTCTGCTGCTGACAGTATAGAGGTCATCAGGACCTCTGACGCTCTCTGTAGGTCCAGCAGAGAGGAGGTTTCCCTCAGCGTCCAGCCACAACACCTCAGGTTCTGGAGACCAGCCTGCAGACTTACAGTCCAACATCACTCCTCTGGAGGATTCATCAAGTCCTGCTAAGATGATATCAGGTGAGGAAACAGCACCTGGTGAGAGAGGAGGCAGTTAAAATAATGATTATTGGGTTAATCCTCCCAACTTTGGAGAAGTAGTGTGTCAGAAGGTGGAGTAAGCTGTGTGAGAAGTGTAGTTCATCTACTTACCAACAAGAAGCTCAACAAAATATTCTGTTTTCTGTTCAGGAATGTAACATCTGTATCTTCCATTGTCAGAATATTTCACTTCAGAGAGTTTCAGTGAAAAGTCTCCGTGCTTCAGTTTGTCAAAGGACAACGAGGCTCTTCCCTCGAAGGCTTTGTTTTGGTCATCCAGAACCTCCTGACCATCGTACCACACGTACACAAATCTAGGGTTCAAATCAGGTCTACCCCACTCCACCGTCACCTGAACACCACCTGATGGAGCTTCCAGGCGGCACGGCAAAACAACGTCATCACCAACCAGTGCTGTGATTGGCTGAGATGTGCTGATCTCCTGCGTCTGACCTGGAGAAAGAAAGTTCATCAGATATTCAGATTCAAGACTTAAATGCTAAAAACATTGTTTGCTTTGTTAAAATATGTTCTATATTTCGTGATACTCAAAACTAAATGAGTAAAACCAGTGATTTCCTGGAGTGTGACCAGTCAGAGAGCTCTCTCATCTCGTCTGACTTTACGTTACACTGCTGTGTTACAGCCTTTGTACACAAACACATTCAGAACATTTCAGTGTTTAACTCACTTTGGTAAAAGTGTGTCAGGAGAACGAAGACCATCATGTGTTTGAAAGATAATCCGTCCACCATGAGAACCATCCTGGAGTCCTAAATATTCAAATACAGGTATTCATTATTAGTAAGTTCACAAGTCAGCTTAAAGTACTTGTTGGCTGTAGAAAACAAGCTTAAATGTAGTAACAGAAAAAGAAAGTGTTTTACAACAGAACATCTACGACTTTAACTTGTAAACCAGATTCAACATTTAGCAGCAAAATGTGTGAAGACATCTGAGAGTAAAGTGTGAAGTATCTGCTGCAGGAAGAAACACCAACGCTAACCTGGCTCCATATTTGCTTCTCACACTTTCCGTTTAATTGTACAACTGAGCTCAGTCAAAGCCGTCTCATGTAGTCCGTTGTAAAAACTGCTTTTAGACATTCTGACATTCAGAACATGTTGAAATGCGCTGAAATCATGAAAGCAGCCATTTAAAACGTGAACTTGAGAAACTTCTAAATACCTGTTTAGTGCTTGGAAGCGGCGCCTCTCCTCTCAGGAAGCTGTGTGGTCAAAGTCTTCTGACAGCAGCAGGTGTACTTCCATAAGTCCCAGGGCAAATAAAATGAGGTGTGTTGCTTTATTACACGCCCATGATTGTAGTGTATATGGACGCTACACACACACACACATTGGATTTATGTTTTAAAATGCTGCTCATTGTTTAGATACGACGGAAAACATTGATTTATAAATTATAATTAATAAATGTGGAAACTAAAACTCTCATCTGAACCTCAAAATTATAAAAATGTCTTCATAAAATCAGATGCAACAGCTGTGACTGAACCCGGTACACAGTTGGAAGATCATTTTATTACAGAGAAAACACTGAATGGTTCATATTTAATCTTCAGCCGGTATCAGGAATCCAAAGCTGATCTGGATTTCTGCTTCCTTAAAGCTCACAACCTTCTTTCCATTTTAAAACAGTTTGCAGTTTCCTCCTTTACGAAGAAGAATATAGTCTAAGTTGTGGTCTTTTAGGATTTATGTTTTTTGCAGTCCAATCCAGAAAAAAACTTCAGGAGAACCTTTTTGAATTTGATTTTATTTATACGTTAAAAATGCCCAAAATAATGACCCAATCTTGAATAAAACACAACCTAAAATAAAATGACTAAACACAGATGTCAAACAAAAATCATAAAGTACATGAGTCCATGTTTTCATACCATATATAAATATTCTGAGATATTATGATACAGAAATGTATGAATGATCTGCATCCAACCAATTAAAAATAAAGTTGATTTCAATAGATAGATTTTGTCTTTGTCATTTAGCTGCAGCTAGTCGTAATAAATCAGTTCACATTAACAGTTCCACAAATCTCAAATTACACTAAATTATATTTCTCTTCCCCGTTGGTCGTCTCAAAGTTGAATGAATTCATCTGTACGATCACATTTGAGCCAGTTTCATCATCTGTGGTTTTATTGTGCTATTTGTGCAACATGTGTTTTAAAGCCCCCCAGATGAACAGAATTAGATAACACTACCTCTCCGTCAGATGTGTCCACGGGTTTCCATATATCTTTTACACTTTATTTTTAGTTTGCTATACAACAGTTATAGCAGGAAGTTCCTGGATGTACACAGAAAAAACAAATCATTACATAAGAACTTCTTATTGCTGGAACCCATTTTAATTTCAGTGATGCCAATTAGTTATCTGGCTGTGGACTTCTGGTCATTTCCTGTTAGTTCAGCTACTCTAACTTGGTTCTATTCATTATTATAGTCAACACAGGTTCTGTGGGATTCATCAATTTCTTCATGTCCAGCAGCTGATTTCGACAATTTGTCTTTGTCTCATCCAATTGCCTTTGAGTTTGAAGAAGTTTTTCCTTTTCCTTTACTAAGGTACCTGTTGTTCCTGTCTTCCCCATTTCTGTCTGCACTAACTGAAGACTCTTCTTGTTTTCCTCCAACTTCTCCTCGACCTCCATAAGTCTCTCTTCGATCTGCTGTCTCAGTTCCTCGTATTCGCTCCTCTGTTCCTTCAGTGTTTTAACCAGCTGCATCTTTTCATGATCTTCCTCCTTTTCTGAACCACATCCAAGCAAACTTCTCCCATTCCTCTTGTTCTTGTCCCCTTTTCAGAGAAACACCACAGAAACAGAACAAATGGGAGTTTAAATGACAAACAATATTTCATTCTTAGAGCAGTTTAGATGTTTTCTTCCATGATACAATTTGTACTCTAAAATAAGACATGGATCATTTGAAATACTGTTATATTGTATTTTGGATTCATCGAATGGAGAGAAGTAAATTGTATGATGTGTTTTTAAATTGTTCCACTAGATAGACTTAAACCGAATAACATACAATTTTATCTTAAAATGAACGTTTGTGTTTTGTATTGAAATGTGCTTTTTCATAAACAGCAAGATTGGACTCACGTTTAATAAACCACAAGACCAGAACACCGACACAGACACCTACGATGAATCCACCGAAGCCACAAATCAAGGGCATGACAATACTGGGTTCATCTGGAGTATCACCTGGTGAGGAGGCAAGTCTGATCAGTGAGTCAAAGCAGACATTTCAAATAAGAATTTTTTTTAAAAAGGCCTACAATCAATAGAGCAATAAAGTGGAAAGAACCGCCTGATTGGTGTTTAAAGGACAACCAGAAAAATAAGTTGTAAAATAAAGTGGACGTCTGTGTTGAGGTTTCTTCCCTCAACATACTGTTTGTCAGCCCTGCTTCAATGCTCTCAAATACTTTCACTATTTTACTCACATCAACTGGAGCTGCAGTCGGACGAGATATTTAACAAAACATAGAAATGTAGGTCAATAGTCAATCTGTGTGTTTCCTAGTGGTTGAGACCTTGAGACAGACAACAGTTAAAGCCGATCAGCTTTAATCAGATCCAGAGACTCTTATGGACCATGTCTACACTAACCTCCATAAATATTCAATAATAAAAGACACAATCTGAAAGAAAAGGGAGAGAATCTAAACAAACATCTTAATTTTTGTCTGTTTTCCAATTTCTTTTTATAAGTGAAAAAAAACTTCAGCCATCAGAATAATCTGAAGCAAAACCACAAAAAAGTCAAATTTGACAAAAAGTAAACATTTACAATTGTGTAACAAAAACATTTAAAAATATACTGCGACTAAATTTATCTGAATTCCTAATTTGAGAAATGACATACTTACATAATACAACCGTTCAATATTAAAATCATTAAAGCATTAAATTGCAAAAGCGAACATATAAAGCAACTGTACAAAACAGAAAAGCAGATTTTACTGAAGTGTGTTCATCTAGAAGTTACACAACTAAAGTACACACTGGTAAATGAATAATGATCTTCCAGTGGAGGCATCAGGAGTTCTGGGAAATCATAAACTGCAAACAAGCAACAAAATGTTGAGACCATGTAGAGACGAAGAGCTTTCCTAATATCAAGATAAATAATCAAAATACTTCATACTTTTATTGAAAATATTCAAATTTTAGTGCATTTTGTGTTTTTTTGATGTAACAGAGTCCAAAACATAAACACATATTTAATTAAAGGGTTAGTTCACATTGATTGGAGCGGGGTTGTCTGCGGTACCTATTTATAGTCGGTGCATATTTTAAATGCACAGTAACTATAAACATATCTAGAAATTGACCACTTTAATTTGCCTTCAGTAACTCTGCCGACTAAAGCTGCACTTTTACTTCACAACACAGAAGTGTGACAGTTGATGAAATACAACAGCAACAGAAAGGCTTTCTGATGCAATGCAAAGTAGAAAAAGGCTCCGTGCCCTCCTTCTAGGTTCAGAGCCTCCTTTGTCCATTTTGAAATATCATTGATGGAGTCAATCTGCAGTAAATAACTTTTTGGTTGAAGTTGCAAATGCAAAAAGACTGAAAGTATTGTTTATCTAGCATATAGTCAGTCATGTTTTTCTGAATAGCTTACCTGCTGTCTGCGTGATGAAGTCAGCTCACCTCAGAGTTCAATAAGCCTCAAACACAAAGTCGCCCCAGAAAACTCATGTGAACTTTCACGTGTTATCTGTAATCTGCTGAGGTGTGTTCACCTGGTTTTACTGCCTGATGCGTTTCTGTTTCCATCTACTCTACACTCATGTTAAAGAGTGTGCACCTCCCGTGTTTTACCTGTTGAAGGATGAATGTATTGTGATACAATAAATGTGATGGAGGCAAATACAGAGTAGTAATGTTCACCAGGCCTCGTTCAGCTAAGTTCATCATGAAGTAGTTTACTCACTTTGTTCCTGGTGGTCCACTTCTAACAGTTTTACTTCACCTTTGTGTGCTTACCACAACACCATAAAATGCCAGACATTACATGTATAGCTGTCGCTTTATGACTTCTGTATTTTATGAGGGCGGAAAGTTCACGGGGTCAATAAAGATGTGGACGTGGAAGTGTAACGCAGCTGACGGCCTGCAGAGGGCAGAGTTGTTCTGCTGTCAGAAGACCTGAGCAGACAAACAGAGAGCAGAGAGGTGTGATGGGGGAGTTCATCGTGGACAAAGTCCCACAAGATGCTTTTGTCATTTGTTATCATTGACTTTGATCTCAGGTTCAACCTCCTAAAAAAAAGCAGCAGTCTCCATCTGTATGAAAGTTTGGATTCAAACAAAAGACGTTCAATTCCAGAATTGTTGTCAACTTCAACCAAAAAGTTATTTACTACAGATTGACTCCATCAATGATATTTCAAAATGGACAAAGGAGGCTCTGAACCTAGAAGGAGGGCACGGAGACTTTTTCTACTTTCAGGTCTCGTGCATATTTTAAAGGTTGATAACTTACGTTTTTAACTGTCATAAATACTCTCCTCATTTTATTGTATTATTTTTAGATCAAAACAGTGACGTCTTATATAAGTAGCAGAGCGGTGATGTCTCAGCGGTACGTCTAGAGCTCCAGTTTAAACCTGCTACTGCATCAACATTAGAAACAGTTCAAACAGGAAGAGGAGGTTCTGACCTCCATCATGTCTCAGTCGTATTTCAGTCTGATGCTCAGACAGACAGCAGTAACATCAGCAGTTACATCAGCAGTAACATCAGCAGTAACATCAGCAGTAACATCAGCAGTTACATCAGCAGTAACATCAGCAGTAACATCAGCAGTAACATCAGCAGTTACATCAGCAGTAACATCAGCAGTAACATCAGCAGTAACATCAGCAGTTACATCAGCAGTTACATCAGCAGTAACATCAGCAGTAACATCAGCAGTAACATCAGCAGTTACATCAGCAGTTACATCAGCAGTTACATCAGCAGTAACATCAGCAGTTACATCAGCAGTAACATCAGCAGTTACATCAGCAGTTACATCAGCAGTTACATCAGCAGTAACATCAGCAGTTACATCAGCAGTAACATCAGCAGTTACATCAGCAGTAACATCAGCAGTAACATCAGCAGTAACATCAGCAGTTACATCAGCAGTAACATCAGCAGTAACATCAGCAGTAACATCAGCAGTTACATCAGCAGTAACATCAGCAGTAACATCAGCAGTTACATCAGCAGTACATCATCAGCAGTTACATCAGCAGTTACATCAGCAGTAACATCAGCAGTAACATCAGCAGTAACATCAGCAGTAACATCAGCAGTAACATCAGCAGTTACATCAGCAGTAACATCAGCAGTAACATCAGCAGTAACATCAGCAGTAACATCAGCAGTAACATCAGCAGTAACATCAGCAGTAACATCAGCAGTTACATAACATCAGCATCAGCAGTAACATCAGCAGTAACATCAGCAGTTACATCAGTTACATCAGCAGTAACATCAGCAGTAACATCAGCAGTTACATCAGTTACATCAGCAGTAACATCAGCAGTAACATCAGCAGTAACATCAGCAGTTACATCATGGAGGTCACAGCTCTCTGCATCCACGTTTGTGAGTACCGATTCTCCCAAATGATCCGAGTTGTATTTCCTCCAGTGTCAGAGGTGAAGCTCTTTTCTCTCTCCAGGGGTGAATGTGTTCGTCCTGCTCGCTGCACAAGTGCACTTTGCTCAGAAAGCCGGTAAGTTTGACGCGATCTGTTTTCTGTTCATCGGGATCTCTGACGCTTTTCTGATTCTCTTGAAAATGATCTTTGATGTTGATTTGTTCCTTTTGGTTAAATCTTAGCAACAAACTGATTAACTAAGAAAACGTCCTTTAAAGTGCTTCGGGGTCAAAGATAAATGAAGCTCAAGTTTGTACTTCTGTTTTATGAACACAACCAAACCCCTGAACGTCACCCGAGCGCAACAAGCATTAAGTCTGTTTATTTTCATTTTGTATTTCTCATATTTGTGGAATTATTAGTCTTGTTTTTGTGCACGGTGATTGTCTAACTGTTACGTCTTCATTGAACTGTTTCTTTCTCTGCTCGTCCGTCTCAGATGTAGCTTTTCCTCACATCTCTCCAAACAGACTACAGTTCTTTGTCTACGAGTCTTTCTCCGTACGATGTGGGAAGTTGGATCTCTTCACAGAATGGAGAGTGATGAGGAGCCATGGAAATATTCCAGCAAACTGTTCTGAGACACCGAACACATCTGCATCATCCTGCACAATTAATGACGCCTTTCAAAGGCACAGTGGAGAATATTGGTGTGAAAATGAACAGGGAGAAAGAAGTGATGCTGTCAACATCACTGTTACTGGTATGTTGAGCGATTCATTACAAGTTTTCTATTAGTAATACAATCAGCTTCAATCATGATGTAATAGGTCTACATTCAAACAGTGAGAAACATAAATCCCACGATGATGTTTGAATAGTCTCACTGGATGGGCAGAACCTTTGATTTCACCACAGTCTGGTAGAAATGATGTTATTGACCAATAATTTGCAACAGAAATGAATTATTATTTATCTACTTGGCAAGTCATATTTATATTGCTCACAGTGACATACAGTAAATTGCATATAAGTATACAACACTTTTCTGGCTAACTGTTTACAAAAACCATAGAAAGGCATCATATAGGATGTATTCTAATAAACATACGTTAGTAAAGTAATCTATTAAATATTTGATATTGCTCAGGTGGTTCAGTGATCCTGGACATTCCTGCCCAACCTGTGATCGAGGGGAATGACGTGAGTCTTCATTGTATGAAGGAGAACAGCGAGTCACGACACATCGCTGATTTCTACAAAGATGGTGTCGGTCTTGACTCCAAGTATAAAAGCAGCATCGCCATCCAAAACATTTCCAAGTCTGACGAAGGACTCTACAAGTGCAGCATGTCTGGAGTCGGAGAATCACCAGCAAGCCGACTGCTGGTTTTTAAACAAAGTGAAGGTGATTTTTGTTTTGTGTGTATGAATGTTGCTCTGCTTTAAAAAGCACATTTCTGATATCATTCTTCCTTCCAGCACCAAACGAAGAGACTCCTCCTTCTCATAGTGTCTCTCCTCAAACCTTCATCCTGCTGTGGGCACTTTCCAGTGTTGTGTTGGTGGCTCTGTTGCTGCTGACGGGAGTACTGCTCAGTAGGAAACACAAAGGTATCGCAACCATATTGACTACAAACTTTGTTTACTTTGTTCTGGTATGTTTTATAAGTCACGTTGGCAAATGAGTCCTTTGTTGGATTACGCTTTAATTCATGTTTGGTAAAGACTTGAAATTCATCGGTCATGTGTTCGTGTACTGCTGACGTTGTTTTCTGAATTAAACCAAGACCTTTCTCTACTTTAACACCACATGATGTTTGGATAATTTGGTGGTAAACAAATGAAATACCATTTTACTGGCATGTATCAGTATCAGCAGTCTGCAACTGTACGAATAAGTAAATAAGTAAAGCAAAAACACAATAATGACGTCATTAAATCCACTTCAAAATGAAAATCAACACCGACCTCCGTCTCATGAAGACATCACAGGTGAGAAACGACTTGTTCCACTGGACTGACATATTGTTCTGGAAAGGATTTAAAGATGGGAAGTAGTTCATAATTTGTTTTGTTTGTCTTGACGCTGAAGCCGTATTTGCATTTGTTTTCCGATTCACACTGACAGGTGTGTTAAAGTTCACTTTAGAGCTTCACAGGACGAAGACAAAAGGTTTTGTGTCCAGTATTATCTTTTTCTGATAAGCATGATGGCACATTTCTGTTTTCCTATTTATGTCTTAGTCTTGACAGAGGGCAGCGTCATTGATCCACACCATGCAACATATGCTGTTGTCAAAAAACAAAGGAATGACATAGGTATATTTTTTACTTCTTTTCTGTCTTTTTTTTTTTAACAGCTTGTTTTAATTTAAATTTAAATTTGTGTGTTTCATTGTCAGGTGGAGATGCAGTCGATCGAGACGATGTGACAAATGCTGCTGTTCAAAAGTACGGGAAGAAGAAAGGTAGTTTCTATTGCACAACGTCTATGTCACTGTTTGGGATTGATTTGTATAAATAAGGCTATAACATCTGTGATCCATGTTATGTGTTATATAATAGAAAACGCTCCATTCACGCAGTTTATTGCACCATTAATAATTTAGTCAAAACTAAATTATTAATAAAATCATTTAGTAAGTTTTGAATAAGTGTGTCGTTAATCTGGCGATGCGTTACATTTTAGAGCCTCTACTTTAATAGACTTACAAGCAGTACAAGTATTTAGTCATCTTCACTACAAGAGATTAGATCCACTGAGAAAACAAAAGTTTGAGAAAAAACTTTTCACAAACACAATAAGGAGTTAAACGTACAGATGGCTGTATGATGTGACTGATGAATGTTTTATTTCTTTGGATTAAAAAAATGGCCGACAGAGTCCTTTACAACTCGATAGTGATACAAAAGTATTATAAATCTTTCTTCGTACTAACAGTAATAAAATGTCCTTTGAGTGGTATATAAGCAACTGGAACAACTAAAACATATATTCTGAATTTAATGTGCATTTATTCTCCAAACAGAACCAGAAGCATCCAGAGCCACCGCACCATGTTTACTGGAGGACAATATCATCTATTCTTCAGTCAACTGTAAGTAAGACTGAGTCTTCTACATACAAATCACTTGAATTTACCATGTTAGAAGTGGAACGGCAGCATAACTTGGAGCATATATATAGCACAGCTACGTGGTGAACGTGAGCTCTGTGTTGTTGAGTCTGTCTGGTAGAAGTTATGAACCCACTTTTAATACATTTTTGCGTATTGTGTGTTTTTCAGGCCACTGACAGCCAACGGACCGACTGACAAGTAGCCAGCAAAGCAGGACGTCTCACTGTTCAGGCAAACTAGAGGATGTTACAGTAACTTACAATTACATCATTACAATGATGAAAAGAGGCAGACAAGCAGGTTGAAGGAAGGTGGATTCAACATAAAAAGGGAAACTTAAAGTGGCGTTGGATATAATGTACAGATGGTTTTAAATAAAGCTATCTTGCTATCAGTTTGATCTTTTTTCTTCTTAATTACAGATACTCATACAACACAAATATTTAAAACTATGACTTCATAGAAACTGAAAAATTAATTTGCTAAATCTTCAAACAGCACAATTTCATCCATATGATTATTGTTTTAATTTTCAGAAGAAGATGTGAATGATTCTGCATTTTTCTACATGCTGTTAGTTTGTGTGCAAATTCAAAATGCACGTAAAACCAGAGCTGGAAATGTACTGAATACCAGTCAGACCAGGCTTGAAGAGACAGTTTAAAGTAGTGCAACTGTCTACCGGGTTTAAAGGGTTGTGTGGTTTGTTTGGCTTCCTCAGTCTTTGTCTGGGGTCTTTGACTCACGTCGTTGGCGTCCATTTCAACAATGTGTGGTTTATTTTAGCACAGCGGTTAAACCACCTCAGTCTACCTGTGTGTTCACACGTCTGCACACCGTTTATAAGAACGGAGAAGCTGCAGCTCCACAAATACACTCGTCGTGGTCAGCTACAAACACAAAGTGGTTTCATCACCACGTTTGCTTTTTGCTCTTGTATGTCTGATCCCAGAGAATAAGATTGGTTCTTTTCAGACTTTAAAGTCCCTGCTGCATGTTCCCACTCATTTATAATACCTGTTCAACATTGTTTTACATCACATTCATCGTAGAATACGTCTCTCCATCAACACGGCCAGTCTGAAATCCACTAAATATGAATCACAGTTATGATGTAAAAACTCTTTAAACCGTGTACATTTCCCACTAATGTGACGTCAAGAAGGTTTTTGAGGCAAAAGAAACAGAAGAGTCCTTTTTAACACGTTTTAAAAGGTCCCTTTTCATTCGGTTGTACAACTATTGTGAATTTGGTTCAACTTTCCACCACTTTAAGGCTGGATGGAGGGGCCATTGATAGCTCAGTGCTGCCCCCTACTGTTGGAAACCATTAACACGGGCAAATATGGAACATTATGCAGTAGATTAAAACGGGTTGATGTTGAACCACAAAGATATTGAATCTGGTGCTAATTGCTTAAGTTTGTGATTTTCTTTGTCTTTCAGTGCTAAATTAACTTGTCAAGCTTTCATGCTGACTCCTTCAAAGTAGATATTTATTGTATGGGTGAAAAAAAAATGTGATTTGTTAAAAAGAAATTAAATATTAAGTAACTTATATGGCTTTAAACACAATTAAAACTGCAAGCAGTGATAACGGGCCCTCACACTCTGTGTGCCGCCCCCCTGAAGCCGTCTCCCCGACGTGCAGCGCGAGGGGCCGCATATCCCCGATTAAAGTTGCTATTTTTGTCTCGTTTCCTGTCTCCAGCAGGGGGCGCTACGACTATGACGGAATATTACTATCAGGTGTCTTCGGGGCGGGACTGCTATCAAAGATGTAATGTTTGAGGAGGATCGGAATATGTTCATAAAAGTTAGTCAGTTGCAGGTTCATGGCGAGACGCTCAAAATGGCCGCCACGACACGGTCACACCGATCCACGAAAACAAATTCATGATGCCGAGACACTTTTCGGTACATCTCGGTGTGATACACATGTCCAACAAATTTGGTGCATGTAGGTGAAACTAGGTGCCAGAGCTGCAGTCTAGGGGGCACTGGCGAGCCGCTTGGCCACGCCCACTCGCAAAACCCATATCAGATGTATGGTCTCACCACGCCGGATGTATGTGACACATTTCGTGAGGTTTCAAGCATCCTTTGACCTTAAACATCAACTTCCTGTATCACGGCGAGACATCAAACTTTGCCGCATCATCACGGCGATGCACATTGACAAAGTCGAACGAACATCTCAATATATCATCAACTACATGTTTCGGTTATTGTGACCCGACTTTAGGTTCGTGGGATCAACCAGCTCAACGTAGAATGTGAAAGTATGAAAAGTGTCATTTCCAGTGGCCAACAGGGGGCGCTATGACTATGAGCGAATATTACCCCACAGGGGTCTTCAGGGCAGGGCTGTTATCATACCTGTGATGTTTGGAGAAGGGCGGTCCATGTACATAAGATTTAAAGCAACTCGTAGTTTCATGGCGAGACGCTCAAAATGGCCAACTCTCACGGGCACACACATCGATGAAAACGAATTATTTTGATAACTTTTAATCCCAAACATGTTTTCTATCCAGAGAACCTAAATTTAAGTCGGTGCGACAAAATCCCTCGGAGGAGTTCGACAAAGTACAACGTGTCAGAATCGCCCAAAATGGCGACTGAATTCAAAATGGTGGACTTCCTGTCGAGTTGACGTAACGGTGCAATGTAACTTTTTTGTGCGTCTAGGTGTGATACACGTGTCCACCGGATTTGGTGAATTTAGGTAAATGTGGCCGTCGGGGCATCTCTGTAGGGGGCGTCAGTTTAACGTTCCCGCTCGCACTCTCAATCAGTTACTCCTGTTCAGCCAATCGCATGAGTCCATCCTCAAATCCATCACTCACGAGGAAGTCCCACGGTCCGTGAAGTCACGTCATTGGTCGGCCGCACGCCGCGGTTTCCTGTATTATTTCAAATGAAAAGCCTTTTAATGTCGAATATGAACAATAATAAACTGTAAAATCGTGTACATATGTTCTTCCACATGCTGTCTCGAAGGCTGACAAGCTGAATATTATCATCCCTGTTAGGGAGGGTCTGTTGCTACAGTGCGTATGGCGTCCTACATTTTAATGTCTACAAATAAAGAATACCCACATTAAAAAAAAAATTAAAACGAACTAAAGCTTTTTATCTGTTGCATGTTTTTGAGATAAAAAAAAATGGGGAAGACAAAGTTGGATTGTTTTTACGATAGAGCTCCTTTACTGGAAGTGGTAACTGTGTTTATGTGACTTTACAAATGTTCATTCACCTTAATTCACTTTTTGAGAGATGCAATGTTTTAAAATGGTGAAAAACTGCACAAATAAAACAACAGGGGAAAAATAACACTACTCTGAGTAGAAATACAGCTAGAAAATGATTCATCTCCATAACATGTTTGTTTGATTTCATTGTTCCTGTACAACAGCAGGGTCACCTATCAGGACCATGAACACACATTAACCAACACAACGTACACGTATGTGTGAAAACGGTATTTAATCAACTTCCTGAACTGATAACATCTGCTCACACAGGGAGAAGATGCAAGTGTTTGTCTCCCTCTAGTGGCGAGTCAATGACACCACCTGGACCTCGTGTTCAACGGTGAGGTGTCTGAACACGAGAGAATACAACATTTAAAAACAGAAAAACAGAGAAGAAAACATTTTGTTTGTAAAGTTACTCTTCTTAAAAATGTTATAAAAAACTTAAAAGTCTAAAACTATTTCCAAATACACGAAACACAAATATCAAAATAAAAGATCTTAAATAAACAGGTTGCTCTTATTTTTCTGTCTCCACATGACTCATCCAGCACATTTCAAACAGACAGGAAGTGCGTTGCCTTTTCAAAACATTGGAGAAAAACAGAAGATTCAGAAGACATCATGAATAATAATGTTAAATGTCAAAGATCTTCATCTTCATCTTCATCGGACTGTTGTTGGATTTCATTTCTTGGTTTCTCTGATGTTTCTTTAATCCTCTTCTTTTCATTTCTTGGTTTCTCTGATGTTTCTTTAATCTCCTTCTTTTCATTTCTTGGTTTCATTTTCCTCTCTGTCATGTGAACCACTACTTTAATTCTTCTCTTCAGTACTCTCTCTATCTTCTCCAGATGTTTCTGAAGTTCTGCCTTCTTCATCTCTAGATGTTTCTTGTTTTCTAGAAGAAGTTTGAAGTCTTCCTCTGAGTTGTTTGACTGAAGTTTCCTCTCAGTTTCTTCTCTCTGTTGCTCCACCTCCTCCAGCTGCTGACGGAGTTCCTTTATCTGATTCTCTTGTTCCTTCTTAAATCTTATTAATCTAGAAAGTCTCTCATCATAATGTTTCTGTTCTGTTTCTGTTATTCGTAGCTTTCTCTCAGGTTTCTCCTTCTCTCTGTCCGGGTCATTCACAGCTTCTCTTCCTGCCGTCAGTTCTTCATGTTTGTCTTCGTCCATCACAGACTGAACTTCAGCTTCATCGTCTTCATCTTGTGTCGTCTCCTCCCCTCCTTCAGTCTGCAGATTATTTTCTGGATTTGTTTCTTCTTGGTATTTTCCTTTGTTCTCATCTCCTGCCTCGTTCACATCTCTTTCTGTTGGACTCTTTTCATTGGCTGATTGAGTTTCTGTCTCTTCTGGACTCTTCTGGATCAGAACGTTGTTGGTTTGTCTCTGGTGGGTTTCGTCCTCTAGATGTGTTTGACTTCCTGTTCCTTCACGTGACGGATGGATCTTCATGTCTCTCTCTGTTTGTGTTTCCATCAGGGGCTCAGTTAGACTGAAACTCTCAGAGTTGCTCCTCTTCTCTTTCTGTGCTTCTTCGTCCTCGAGGTGCTTCTTCTTCTTCTTCTTCTTCTTCTTCTTCTTCTTCTTCTTCTCTGTGTGCAGAAACAAAAAACAGTGTTTGAATCTTTTTGTGCTTATTCTCTGTTGACTTCTTTCAAATGTACGAAGAGGAAGAAGAGCAGCAAAAACACAGCAGAGAAGTTAGAGAAGTTCTTGTTTGAGAAAGTTCATCTCATACGACAAGAACGATCTAAACAACGAGCACATTTTCTGAGTTTTACGACCGAGACGTTTGTCAGTATTTTCCAAACCTAAAACAAACCGCCACACATCCTGTGATCATCCAGGTGATGTTACCTGAGACTGTATTTCAGTGGCATAAAGAACTTGTGATTGACAGCTCGGTATTTGAAAAAGTCGGTGACTCACTGAGTTTGTTTTGTCTCCGTTTACACACAAAAAAGGAAACTGCAAGAATAAAGACGATGCCGAGAACCGAACCGACGATGGTGGGAGCAGATGAACTGGAATCAGACGAGTCTGGGAAGAAGTCATCTGAAATGATAAATAACAGAACAGATTTAATTTAACCACATCTGTCTAGAGGCAGCAAAGAGAGAGGAAAATGATTTCACTGTTATTCTGACCTGGAAGGTGGATGTGAGCCTCTCTGGTCTGGTTGATGTTGTTCTGTTGGACTCTACAGGTGAAGCTGTTGCTGTGTCTCTTCTCCACAGTCACTCTGCTGCTGACAGTATAGAGGTCATCAGGACCTCTGACGCTCTCTGTAGGTCCAGCAGAGAGGAGGTTTCCCTCAGCGTCCAGCCACAACACCTCAGGTTCTGGAGACCAGCCTGCAGACTTACAGTCCAACATCACTCCTCTGGAGGATTCATCAAGTCCTGCTATGATGATATCAGGTGAGGAAGCAGCACCTGGTGATAGGACACACAAAACATGAATTGACTTGGTTTTCAGGAGAGAAGTTGATGCTTTTTGAATGGGTGTCTATTGGAATCAGAGGTGTTTTGGAGCCAACCCCTACTGGCCCTCAGTGGTATTGCACTTTCACGCACTTCTATACTGGCTCATCTTCTCAGACCTAGAGACTAGGTCTATTTTTATATATAATTTAATGGTTTGTTCACAACAATCAACTGATTAGATTTCGGGGGTCAGAAGTCAAGGTCACTGTGATGTGATGCCTTTCCAGTTCTCATGAACGTGATATCTCAGGAATGCTTTGAGAGATCAGCTTTAAAATGTCTGCCATAAATAATAAATTGACTTACCAACAATAAGATGAACCATAGTGTCTCTCTCCAGTAATGGAACAAAGCATCTGTACGTTCCCTCATCAGACAGCTTCACTTTGAGGAGTTTCAGAGAAATGTTTCCGTGTTTCATTTCATCCAAGAACAACTGCATTCGTCCTTCATAGGCCGGGTGTTTTATACTCTCCATTTCCAAGCTGCCACGCCACACGTAAACATACCTGGGGTCCAGGTCAGACCTCGCCCACTCTACTGTCTGGTGAAAAACATCTGTAGCAGGTTGCAGACGGCATGGCAAAATGACATCATTTCCAAGAAGGGCCACTATTGGCTGAGGTGGACCAATCACATTAGGCTGACCTGAGAAGATAAACTGAAGGTTTGGCTTTGCACTTCCTTTAAAAAAGACTAAATACTTAACCCCTTAAACCGTTTATTTCATTTCCCACCATAAAAATATCCCCTAATTTGGTCAGTAACAGCTGTTTGGTGTGATACCGGCTGTACGATGTGTCAACTCATTAGTTCAACTGACAGAAAAGAACAATTCTGATAGTCTGTACATTTCTGATCATTTATCAAATGAAACAAAGACACACAAAATGTTGACAAAAATAACGTCGTTTAGCTGCAGCTTTACAGATTGGAGTCGCAGGAATATCAAGCTTAGATTCAGAGGCTGTTCTTGACTGATGTGATCATTAATGTTGAGAGATGAGGCATTTAATTCATTAAAAAGTAAAGATCAAGACAAAACTGAAGGAATCGAATGTTTGGAGAAACACACCAGAACAAGTCTCCATATTAGTAAAAACCAAACTGTGATCAATGAGTGTATTTTACCTCGACACGAGAGCATCAGGGTGAGGAAGACCACGGTGTCGAAAAGCACATGAATCATCTTCATAAAAATATCAAGCAGAAACCTGTAAAAACAAGATCCAGATGACAACAAATCTTTGATTGATGATATTCATAAACATCTTCACACCCTGCAAGATACTTTTTAGCTGATGTGCACAGATGAATTTTCTAGCTATTGTAGATCTATCTGCATCCATACCGAAACACATTTAACTAAAATACACAGAATGAAATGGTTGTTTGAAGCTTGAAAATGAGATGATGAAAAGATAAAAACATTAAACTTCACACCGAATGTAATTTTATTCTCCAGTTCCCCCCCGTCACGCCACACCAGCACAAACCTGGGATCCAGGTCAGGTCTCGCCCACTCCACAGTCATGTCCACAGCAGTCCTGACCGGGTGGAGGGAACATGGCAGAGTGATGTTGTCACCAACAACGGCCACTATTGGCTGCCGTGGACCGATCACCTCCGTCTGGCCTGAGAAGGAAAAGGTTTGAGTTTAGCATTTGAACTAATTTAAGTTCCCATAAACCGGAGCGTTACCGATGCCTCTAATTTACCTGTGCACGAGTGTATCAGGCCGAGGATGAACACAATGTGTGAAACCTGGACACTGAACGCACCAAACCGTCCGCCCTTCCCGTGAAACATCCTGGAGTCCTGGAAATAGAAACAACAGCATGAAACCCTTCCGACGTCCATCTATTATAGACCGCTCCTCCGGGGTCGGGTTATGCTGGCAGCAGGTTTCTCCAGCAACCTTTTCCAGCTTCTCCTGGGGGATCCCGAGGCGTTCCCAGACCAGAGGAGATATATATTCCCGGCAGTGTGTTCGGGTCGACCCAGGGGTCTGGAAAACCACCGGATGTCGGAGCTCCTTCTCGTATCTCTGAGGCTGAGATCCAAACTGAAGACGATGGTTAAAATAAACATGTATATATATTACATGCACTTAACTCTAAAGCTCCAGATGTTGCGTTTGGGGTCTTGGAGACCCCGGCACCCTCTAAAGCAGCTCATAGTTCATACTTCATGATTCTTTTCTAAGTTAATGAGAAGTGCTAATAAACTTGATTGTAATCTGATGACATGTTTCAGGACTCTGCAGCAGGAAACTTGTGTTTTTTTCTTATTTTGGAGCCTTAAAATGTTTTTTAATTCAAGGATTTTTTTTAAACAGCTTTATAGAAGTAACTCGTTTTAATTGTCCTTCTTTTACAGCACCAGCCCTCTTGAATCCTGAGCTTTGGATTGGTTCTTGAGCCTTTTTGCAGCCGAACAGACACCAGACATAAGTGTGACACATGCTGCCGTCACCGTGGGTTCTTCCAGTCCAAACGCACAGCAACGAGCCCGGTACAGATGGTGAGCGTGTTTATTTAACATCAACCGTGTTCTCCTTCTCCTGCCGGCCGTTCGGTCGTACGTCGCACCATCACAAGTTCCATAAAGAACTCATTTGACGTCTAATGATAACTGTGATGAAAATGACTCTAAATAACCTGCAGTCTAGATTGGATCTCTGCTCTTTCATGTCATTTTACAGCCAGTCATTTTGAAAAAGCGCAGTTTTCCTCTCCCACTGGACAAAGAGACCGCCCACTTCTTTAACTAAAACACAAGAATCTCTTAATTTCATACCAAATCCTAAACAAACACATGAAACACAACATTTATGAAACATCTGCGTACCTGCCGTGTGTCTCTGAAAGGCTCAGCGGGCGTAAAACAGGCCAAAGTCCAACAACAGAAGGAAATCAGCTCCTTCCTGTTCCCTGGAATAAACCGTGTTCACCTATCAGGTGCCGTCTGCTCTTGTGCGATTCTGTGCTAGGTTATGTTTACAATAATACAACATATATATATGCCATATCATATTAATTATATATAGGTCGTATTATCAACTATTAATCCTAAGGGGTAGACTGTGGTTGTGAATGAAGGGGTAGACGAAAGGCTGTGTTTGTGAATGAAGGTGTAGACGAAAGGCTGTGTTTGTGAATGAAGGTGTAGACGAAAGGCTGTGTTTGTGAATGAAGGTGTAGACGAAAGGCTGTGTTTGTGAATGAGAGTGAGAGTACTGTGTCAAACCAAAAGGTCACAGGAGGGGGTCTGCAACCTGTGAGGTCACATACTGTTGTTCTTTGAGGCATAAACAGGAACAGACTGTCTGGAGGACTCCAGGATGTGAAGGAAGACAACCACCACCTCCACCAACCAACAAAGGATCCATCAATACACATGACTTTTTGGTGTCTGGACTATAAGAAGACGGTCAGGGAGAGTCAGGAGGTCAGACTTCATGAACTGACACATACTCTGTTGTGGTCAGGGAAACATAGTCTGGACCCAGAGCTCTGTAAACTGGTTATTCTGCTGCTGTTAAATAAATATCTTGGAGCCTGACATCTTCTCCTGTTGCCTCATTAAAGAACAGCAGGACTGGAGGCTGACACATGTTGGTTACTTTAGCAGGAGCCCAAGTCCAACACTCTCTAAATGAACATCTTAACAACCCAGAGTTTAGTTTATAGTTCGTTTGCTCTGTAACATATGCAGGTCTGTATGTTGTCACAAAATCACTGTTTTCTGTCCTGGCTCCTAAAGGGTAGAATGAGCTCCATCAGGACAGCAGAAACTCTGAACATCTTCCTCCACAAACTAAAAACACACCTCCTCCTCCTGCTCCTCCTGCTCCTCCTCCTCCTTTACCTTGAACAGTAGAACTTTAGTATCTTAAAATAGAACTTACTGATAGAACTTTGCAGTTTGGCTTTCTGGAAGAAATTATATTTTCTTGATTCCTGTTGTTCTGGTTTATAGCTTCATGGTTGAAATGAACTTATTGTAAGTTGCTTTGGATAAAAGTGTCAGATAAATGAAATGTAATGTAATGTTGTCAAAAAATATACGGATGATATCCCAATTATGACGTTTGAATTAAAAAAAAATCAAATGAATTCTGTGAAAAATTAAAAACAAAATCAAACGTTTTGTTTTAGAAAACAAAAGACATCGATTGTGTTTGAGCTTCATCTTGTGTCCCTGTGGAAGGACAGCTTCAGTCCAGCAGGTGGCAGAGTTACTCTGAGTCTGCAGCACATCTGCAGTTTGTGAATGAGGTAAAGCAGAAAGAGACAGAAACCGTTGCTTCATATTTGTGTCATGTGTTCAATAATCTTACAAATTTTCAAACAACATAAACTCCTTCTCTCTCACTGACGCTCCTGAGCGAAGCAACCCAAATCTCAGCCTAACGGTGGCGCTAGAGTAAAAGTCAGTAGGACACATCAGGGGACCGTTAATGTCTGAAAAGGTTTCATGTCAGATCCTGAAGTAGCGCCGGCCGACCAGCAGACAGACTGGCAGCTCCCAGATATTAAAGGCAAATGATTTGAGATTAAATATTTAGACTGTATTCAAACAAAAGTGGCTTTTTTTTTTTCCCACTGTGAATGGAAATTACAGTTTATGTGTGAGGATGGAGGTTATTCTCAGTGACTTGGGATGATGCTGCGCTAACTCAGAGGTTTTGGATTCAGTCAAAATCTTCTCCACTGACTTTATTCTGCAGCTATTCACTTAAAAAGTGACAGAATTTTAAAAAGAGCTTCTCCATCTGCTGTCTCTCTGCTCATCTCCACTCCAGCTACACTGTCAGTCCCTGAAAGGAAACCTCGTGTCGATACACAAAACTGAGGAGCATCAAACCATTCAAGACCGGATATCAGTGTTTAGTGAGACCAAGCTACAAGCGTGGATCGGAGGCTCCGACTGCCAACAGGTACTTTATCAGTCCAAGAGGTCTCATAGAAGGACACACTGAAACTCTTTTAATCTGGTCTGTTTGATTTCCTCTTCTAGAACAGAGTTTGGTTCTGTAGCGATGGCAGTCCCTTCACCTACTCAAACTGGTGCCGCGGGCAACCAAACAATCGGTTTGGCCTTCAGGGTTTAGTTAAACTGCTGGAGAGGCTCTTTAAGTAATCCATGATGAACCTCCACAATAACACATTTTAATGCTATTTTTGTCTTCAGTCCAAAAAGAAAAGAAAGCCTATTAATGTGTTGAGGTTTTGAAGCATTCGAGGGACAGTTTCAGGTTTTGTTGTTTGCTGCTCTGACTGACTCCTGTGTTTCTTCTCCACAGACAACCACTGCTGGGATGATAAAACGTGCTCCCTCACCTCCCGTCAGTCTGCCACCATCTGCTGAGCTGACACGAAGACACGATGCTCAGCACCAACCTGGTGTCATCGGCCTCTTCTGGAATCACACCTGGACTTGTCTGCTTCACTGCAACGCTGAAGGGATGTTCTGGAGAGAAAACTAGTCTTTGAAGCACAATTAAAACATGACAGCATTCAAACAACGTCGCCGCCGAGTTTTTGTCAAACCTGCATCGTGACATCACCTCAGAGGGAAAACAAATTAAAACAGAATGAGATGATTTATAAATCACGTGAACCCATATTTAACTGAAAATAGACCAAGGACAACAAATAGAAAGTTAAAACTGAGAAATTTGTTCTAGTTTTGTGAAAAATATCTTCTCATATTGAATCTGATGTCAGCAGCACGTCTCTATAAAGTTGTTCCAGGATCATGTTCACCACTGAGCTGCATCAACTCTTCTTTTAACAACACTCTGGAAACCTTTGGGAACTGAGGAGACCAGTTTCTGGAGTTTTGAAAGTGAAATGTGGTCCCATTCTTGTGATAGAGGATTTCAGCTGCTGAACAGTTCAGGGTCTCCTTTGTTGTATTGTTCATGTCCTGATGCTCCAGATGTTTTCAATGATTGACAGGTCTGGACTGCAGGAGGCCAGTTTATCAGCGGACTCTTCTACTAGAGAACCATGCTGTTGGAATACGTGCAGAATGTGGTTGGACGTTGTTCTGCTGAAATAAACAAGACTTAATAACTCGCAACTGGACACGTAACACAGCAAACATGAAGTCGAGGCTAGCCGCTCCCAGCATGACATCCGAAATGGCATGAATCTCTATTATTTGTTGTAACTGTTTTCATCTTATTTTATTCTTATCCATATTGTATTTGATGTCATTTTGATGCTGAATAATGTTAATTTACAGTTATCGTTCATTATTTTTCATGCATTTTGGAATATATAACTCACCCATCAGACCGGGTGGAATTTTTTCCTCTGTTAGTGACTTATTTTTCTTTTTGAAGGCTTTTTTTTCTCCTGTTTTTATTTGTTTGACTTGTTATTACTTAATATGTTTACTGCTGATGGATGACACCTTTTTTAAAGTGATGGGTGGATTTTAGCTTTGACATAAAGCGTTGCTGGGAGCGGCTAACCTCGACTTCATGTTTTTGTTCATCATGTTCGTGCTTTTCGGAACTAAGGGTATAAATAGCATAAGACAAAGTTGTACTTGCACGAACGATGCTGTACAAATAAATGTTCAAGCTGAGACCAGAAACCTCTGCGTAGAGTAAATTCAACCAGAGCTGTCTGTTTAAAGACAGGAAATACGGCACATCCAGTGCTTCTGGAGTGAACAGGTTGCATTTAAATAACCTTGCATTTGGTGCAAAATGCTTTTTGCGTTGTCGTTTACATTTCTTGATGGACAGCAATCATGGACAAAGAAATGAGTGGAAGTAAGACCACATCTTCTAACCTCCACAACTGCAAACACAACAGAAAGATAACCACAGACATAATGCAACAGTGTTCATGAGTGACTCATTAAAAATAGAAAAGAAACCCGGTTGCTCACTTTATTCTTTAAGTTTGTGACTGAGCTCTTGTTGTTTTGTGTCAACCCTGAATTCGTACTAAAGAATATGTTTTGCTGCTATTTGCAGTTTGGATCAAATTTATATTAAAATGATTTACTTTCATTTTAAGACTTCTGCTAAAAGTTGCACCATCAGGATCCATTTTGAGAAGAGACGGTTTCTGTGTGAAACAGTTAAACCACCTTGTTTTACCGGTCTGAAAATATTCTCAAGAAGAGAGCTGCAGCAGCTTTAAAGTGCTCTGTGGTCACTGTGGTCAGGTGTCAATGTGATATTGAATGTTGAAGTATACACCCAGTGCCACATCTATAAATGCACATTGAGATATTATTAAAAAAAATGACCCGTATATCTGTTAAACCAGTCACACACATTAAATCTGCATATAGCAGTGACGAAGTACTTAACACCGACTGCTGCTGCACAAAATAAAAGGAGAAAAATAGACAAAGTAATGCCGACACAAGCGGCTGAAATGATAAAACTCACGAGAGAATTTTATTTTATCCGGGCGCGTTTGGTCGCTGTGTAAATAGAAAACAAAAATAGAATGATTTGCAAATCCTGGAAACCAATATTTACTTGAAAATGGAACAAAGATAACATCAGATGTTGAAACTGAGATATTTTATTGTTTTATTAAAAATAGATGCTCTTTATAAATATGATGCCAGTAACACATTCCTCAACCTCCTCCTTTTCCTTTGAATGTCTGCCCTCAGATGGTGTAAAACATCAAATCAGGCATCAACATTTCAAATAGATGTTTATCAAAAATGTTATTTATAAATATAGAAAATGAATTAAAAATCAACCTGGAAGTTGCTTTTCAAGAAATGAAATAGATTGTATTTGTGGGACTGTTAACATCAGACCTACATGACTTGTTCACGTTACACAGGAACAATGTAAACTGAATGAGGGGCCTCAAGAGGAGGTTTTGACCCACATAAGAGAGATATAAGATCCAGTATGAGCACAGGGTCTGTCTGCGTGAGGACGTTAAACTCTGAGGTTCCACCTACTTTTCACTTCATCTGTAATTCAGTCTAATGTGCAGAGAGTCAGCGAGAAGGCAACATGGAGTCTACATGTCTCTCCATCAGACTGCGTGAGTACTGAGTCTGTCTGTGTTTTTCGTAGCTGCATGCAAATATGTTTAACAGGCCGATTATTAAACATGCAAAACCTTTTGTTTCAAATACATTTTTGCCATTCAATTTCATTACAGACCATGAACTGTTTGTCCAATGTCTACATCAACATGTGTAATAACCTCTTTTTATTCATTTCTCCAGTGATTAACATATTGTTGCTGCTTGTTGCACAACTACAAGACAACTATTGTGCTCAGACAGTTGGTGAGTAAAAATATTTTAATTTACTGCATTATTGGAAGTAAAAAGTGGTGTTAATGGTCCAGAGTACCGTGGTCACAATGATATTTTAACTACATTTTAAGTTTTTCTTGCCTGCCAGTCGTGTTTTCTTCTATCTTTGTGTTGCGACTGCGTTGAGCAGCTGGTTCTGTGATCCTGGAGAGTCCCGTCTCTCCCGTGACGGAAGGAGAAGCTGTGACTTTGCGCTGCAGAAACCGGATGACTTTCATCAACCTCCCAACTGATTTCTATAAGGATGGTGTCCTCATCAGGAGCAGTGACACAGGAAGCATGATCATCCAGAACATTTCTAAATCTGACGAAGGTCTCTACAAGTGTAACATCTCCGGAGCTGGAACATCACCAGAGAACTGGCTCCTTGTCAAAGGTCAGCTGATTTTGGCCTTAAAAAGCCTTTATAAGCTGTCATTTTGTATAGTTTATGGGCTCGGCATAATATAGTGGTCCAGAACAAATTACTGTATGACAAACCCCATTAACTCAGTTGACTTGCAGTTATTTTTTGATGTTATTTCATAAGGTTTTTGAAACTATATGAAAATGCACAATATGCTGTAGGAGAAATTGCGTTTTTTTTGTTTTGTTTGTTTGTTTTTCTATAATCTAGAAGATATATGTTATTATTTTTTTATATTTAGTAAATATTGGCGGTGTAATCCTAGTAAGATATGGTATGGAGGAAGAAAAACTAATTAGACACTAATTGGAGTCGTACCTTTGTCTATATTCACCACAGTAATGCATACAAACAGCAGGACACTGGAAAAGTGATGTTACTGTTGTAATGTGTTGACAAGACATAGCTGATCTTGTGATTCTGGAGAGGCCTGTACGTCCCGTGATGGAGGGAGACTCGGTGACTCTTCGTTGTAGAAAGATTAAACCTCCCACAAACCGCATAGCGGATTTCTACAAACACGGCTTCCATATCGGCACCGGCTATAAAGGAAAGATGACCATCCACAATGTTTCCAAGTTGGATGAAGGACCCTACAAGTGCAGCATCTCTGGAGTCGGTGAATCTCGAGAAAGCTGGCTGGTTGTCAAAGGTCAGACGATACGCAGATGATGTGATACTGTGCACCCTGCTTGCATTATGTTTGTAGCACCGTACGAAGACCGTAAGCATCATTTATGTTTTTATCTGAGGATTTGTCTTTAAAATTCATCCTGAACCGTTGAAACATGTGTAACACTTGCTGATCAGCTGTGGCTGTGATCCTGGAGAGTCCTTCCTGTGATCGAGGGAGAAGCTGTAACTCTGCTGCATGAACAAGATGAACACCAACGTCGCTGCTGATCTCTGTAGAAATGGCCTCTTTATTGGGAGAAGCTCTACTGGGAACATAAGCTCATGTAGGACAATACATGGGTCACATTTATGGAGCTGGAGAATCACAAGAGAGACGGCTGGCAACCCAAACTGCCATATTCAAATGTATTAATAATGAATCATACTATTTATTATGTTTTCAGAGTATCCAGAAGAAGAAGAAGAAGAAGATCAATTTCCTGGTCTCCTCTACCTCCTCCTCGTGAAGAACGTTGCCATCGTTTTCTGTGTGGCTCTGCTGCTGTTGGTGTTGAGAAAACGTCACCGCAGAGGATACACAGGTAAAAGATAACGTAAATATATAAAGATATAATAATAAAGGGAAAAGTGTTCAGACGATCAAATGCATATCATACATTTCTGCTTTAACTTCCACAGATGACTAATCAGGAGAACAAAACATCCAAATAACAAACAAAAAAATCAACAAACCACGTGTAAGTTTCATTTTTCACAATCAGATGCTTATTTTGAATGTCAAGATATTTTCATCTTTCTTGGGTCTTTTTCTGTTTTTCAGGAAGCGGAAAATTACAGCTTTCTGCAAATTTCTGCAATTTCATCGTCACGATTGTATTTTACTGTCTTATTATCTGTTAACAAACATGATGAAAAAAGCCAACCTGTTGTGGTTTGGGTTGTGTCTGTCAGTTAAAGCTGCAGAGGAAACTTGGTGCCGTGGTCACTGTGTGTCGTGAGAAAAAACCCATCAGGTGTGAAGAGCAGTCAAACCACACGGCCTCTCTTTCATCTCGTTTTCTGTTTCTATCCGTTTACCGATGTGCCGCCATAGTTGTTCTCAGCGTGTCTTGAAGTGTGCAGAATGACCACACCGTCTCATATCTCTGTGAAAAGAAGCTGTGGTTTTATCCGGCGACTGAGGCCATGCACTTTGGTTTTGGTGCTGACAGCTGATGAAACGTTCATGTGCTAAATTATTTTTACGTAGTCAACAAGTCTGACGAAAAAGATCAATAAAAAAAAACAACTTAACATGATGTGCAGATAGAAAAATGTTTTATATTCATTTGTTTATTTTTCATGACCTTGCTACTAATATGTTAAGTTTAAGTTACACACAATAACACTGTGATTTTACAAGAATATGAATCATTACATCATAAAATATTTTTCTCCTTGTAATAAAAATCATAAAATGAAACTGTCTACTTTCTTATGATTACGGTAGATCTGTTTAAAATTACCCCTTTACGATTTTTATCTTTTTCAGACGTAAACAGAAACTTGACAGTGACAGGTTCTCCATTTCTGTTTAAACCTTTTCCATTTGTCCACATGGTGGCACTATGATGTCGCAGCGGCATGTATCGTCTTGAAATATTTATTCCAGCACGATCTCAACACTGTTTGCTTTTTGAGGTGATGTCACGATGCAGGTTTGACAAAAACTCGGCGGCGACGTTGTTTGAATGCTGTCATGTTTTAATTGTGCTTCAAAGACTAGTTTTCTCTCCAGAACATCCCTTCAGCGTTGCAGTGAAGCAGACAAGTCCAGGTGTGATTCCAGAAGAGGCCGATGACACCAGGTTGGTGCTGAGCATCGTGTCTTCGTGTCAGCTCAGCAGATGGTGGCAGACTGACGGGAGGTGAGGGAGCACGTTTTATCATCCCAGCAGTGGTTGTCTGTGGAGAAGAAACACAGGAGTCAGTCAGAGCAGCAAACAACAAAACCTGAAACTGTCCCTCGAATGCTTCAAAACCTCAACACATTAATAGGCTTTCTTTTCTTTTTTTTTTATAAACAGGCTGATGTGAGCAGAGCCAAAGTTAACAGGTTCATGTGAAGAGGGGGACACATCATTATTATATTACTCACAACTCTCTTTGTCCACCACATCCTCAGGAGACGATCCCAAGGTCAAAGGTCACTGTTTGGTGTACGTTGAAAGAGAGATGACTTGGTCTGATGCTGAGGTAACTCAGAGGTTTTGGATTCAGTCAAAATCTTCTACATTACACCCAAACATGGATCTGAGGCTCCGACTGCCAACAGGTGATCCACCGGTCCGACAGGTGCAATGGAAGGAGGCGTCCCACTTCTCACCCTGGTCGGTTTGGTTTCATCTTCTAGGAAGGTGTTTGGTTCTGGAGTGATGTCTCACCCTTCGCGTCCTTGACCTGGTGCCCCGGGACACCAAACAACATGAAGGACAACCAGGACTGTATCCTTATGATGTCACTGGGTTTGTTCAAGCTTTGTTTGAAAAGTTTTGGCTTCACTCCTGTTCATTTCTACAAAAAGCTTTACAAACTGAACGCTCGGCATTTTACAGAGGTGCCCTTTAGGAGAGCAGAGGTGATCCTCATAAAGGACAGGGGTGCATTATGGGAAATATAGGACCATTGTTTTAGGAGCTGGAGTTTGGTTTTAATATCAATCAAAATAACAATTCATCGTTCATTGTTCCTCATGATCTTATTTACAATTCTCTGCTGGAATACTGAAGATCAGATTATGTGGAATAAGATTTGTCTCGAGGAGTTTCGGTTCAATAGTTCACTGTGTCACTCGTCCCAGTCTGAGATGCCTTCAGGAGACGGTTCATAAAGATGTTGGATCTCATGTCTTTTAGCCTGTTGTGTAATTCTGTGGTTTACTTTTAATTTTTTTACCTTTCATTTCCTCAACTTCTGCCAGGCACACACACAACAACTCTGTGAGGCCGAGAATTGAAATGACATCGACCGACCGCGAGGCTGAAAGATGAACTTCAAACACAACATTTCCATTTAAGGAAGACTTCCTGATTTCTCAGGTCTACATGTCAGCATGTTCTGTACAGTAATGGCTGCTGGATTCGTTCCTTCTCTCCGTGCAGGAAGTGACCAACTTTTTCTGACAAGATTTTGAATTAAGAGATGGAAATCTTTGCATAAATAATACTTTGATATAGAATGAAAAACACAAATAAATAAACGCATTTGTTGGAATTCAGGGAAATTTTCAAATGTTAAATTTGACAAGTTTGTAATGAATCCCTTTCTAATTACAGTTTCCATTTACGATTTAGTATCTCATTTATAAAACAACAAATATGAATAAAAAAAAACACTAATTAAAAGTTCAGTTACGTTTCCCTGCAATGAAAGACATATTGAAATATCTACATCCCTCCAACATTCTTGATGAACAGCTCCAGCTGCCTTTGCTCTAACTTTGGATCATCGATTGTGTCTTTGAAGGTCTGACTGAAGACATTTTTGTGGTTTTCTTTGTCGTCTCAGTTCCTCATTTTGCGCGAGATGTTGCGATAAGTAATCAAATACATGAACTGCTGCGTCCCCGGAGAGGCAGAAGCTCCAGAAGAGAAGGCCAGCTAGGAACTCTAAATGATTTCAATCTTTGTGTGTTGAAGTTTTACTGACGTGTTTGTTTCTCTGGACTGCAGGTGAAGCTCCAGCGCCGGGATGCTGTCGTTGTTCGTGCTCGGGATCGCTCTGACTGCAGCTGCCGGTGAGTTTGTTCAAGTTTCAGCTGCACACAGAAACAAGACGAACCAAGTTAGTAACTGTTGTGTGAAACTATTTTTCCAGCTCTTCCAGCAGCAGCGCCCAAAGATGATCAAACAGGTCGGTGGCTTTTATTAAACTATGACACATGGATCTTCTTTTGAGATCCAGCTGGTGGTATTTATTGCTCCAGAATTCCTGGTTTAACGAGCAGCCCTGCGACAAATGATTCAATGTTCTTGGAAACACAGAATACTTTTAGAAAGATTTCAGAGAACGTCATCTAAACTTTAGGAAGAAATATTCTGGGAAACCAAAAAATGTCTAAAATGTTCCCCAGAAAGTCTTATCGATGCGCACATCAGATTTTACTTTACTATATATTACGATTGGTAGAATTCAAATAAAATATGACTAAATATTAACTGGAGACACAACAAAACTGTTTGTCCTCAGCTAAGAGTCACCTGGTCAAGCGGTCGGCCTCTTGTTCTGCCGGTTGGTCCGAG